>NW_027226277.1:0-25600 GCF_022539635.2 Chironomus tepperi
TGATGTGGGGCTGAAGAAAGTTCTCTTGTGGCTTATGAAGGCCAAATAGAGGCAGCTTCTATTTAGTGTTAGTAAAAGATCTTAAGCAGAGCCTCAAATTTCAATTCGAGAGCCTTCTCATTTGTGTCGCTCGATATTCATCCTTAAAAAACAGAATTTACTTCCATATCCAATTTCACTCATAACTGAACTTTGATTAACTCTATTTGAATATATTTTGAGTAAAATTTATTTTTTTATCATTTGCATATTTAATCCAACTTTGCTCACTCTAGCATGCATGTTCTAGCAATGATTGTAGAATTTATCAAAAGTTATGTGGAATAAAAAACATATTTTTTTCATATCCTGATAACTGAATATTTGTTGAGCATCTGATACTTGCAGATAGATGTTAAAGTGATCTCTTACTGACCTTTGAGAATATTCATGCATTTTATCTCTTATTTCTGTTCTCAGCAGAGATGGAAGCGCAGATGGCTATCATTGACATTTTTAATGTCTTATTTATTATGAATGGAACTATATTTAGTGGAAGTGGAAGATGAATTTTTTATGACTTCTTAATATGATTAAACTGCTCAAGATCTTGCAGATTTATTTATAAGCAATAAAAACGTTGGATGTAAGAAGTTACAGCATGCATTATTATAGCTTCATTTCTGTAAAATTGTATAAAGCATACGATGTATGAATAATCTTATTTATGCTTAACACGTGCATGATATGACACATCCTTAACAGCATTTATGCCACACGGATGACAGTTTCCAAACTAAACAATTTAATATCAATTCCAGCAACTCTGTTTTCGATATTATTTTATTTAGTGAGCTGGAACAATGTGCTATAGCATGTACATTGTATGAGATAGAGAAATTTATTTAAATATCTGTAACCATGTAGATAAAAATCTGTGCAGAAAGAAAAAAAAAGGGATGAAAAGAACAGTTTTGTGTCGCAATATCTATATACCCTCTAGTATTAACCTAGAATTCTATTTAATCCCTTCAAGGAACACCATTGTGTGATAGGGAGAACAAATTTAAACCAATATATTTTATGGAAGCTCCCGCTTATAAATCTTTTCATTTCCGCTTTCTTCTGTAAGTTCAAAAAAAAAGTATATATATATAGGAAACTACTGTAAATTTTTTCATTTCGCTCTCGTTTTATGTCAAGCATTTCGAGGATGAGGAAAAAAAATTCATTTTCTCGTTTCTTCGTTTTTTAGCGCATTCTACTAATTTTATGTTAAGGGCACTGGTATGGTCAGTTTGTCGATAATATCAGTCTGTTCAAGCGGTTAAACTCATTTAAAATGTTAGAGCGCCTTCAAATTTGACATATTTGTAGCATCTTTTTTTAAGGGCAATCTTGTGAATCTCAAATAGCTCAAATCGACTAATCACAACAGAAACCAACATCACAGGTTAGTGTGCCTCTGATATGATGCCGGATTCAAACATTATCCAAGAAGTATTTGAAATCTGACTGATGAACTCACAGCTGTTCTTAAATGCACTAATTTACATATGACATGAAGCTATCAGTGATGTTTCTAATATGGATCAGAAGTCATGTTGGATCTTGAAGAGTATTCGACTGTATTTTAGCATAGTCTAAATGATTGAACGATAATGATGATCGTTCGGCAGGCAACACACTTATGTAACAAGTTTTAAATTCCGAAGACAGAGATTTCACGGGGAGTTTTGGTCTCGGCATCGGGAACCCTTAAGCACGACTCGGTAAAGCAATTGTGAGCAACCTGTTAAATCCATGGCACAACCTGAGCTCCAGAAAATTTTCGCGACATACCTGAATTTTTTAAAAACATAGTAGTGCATCGCGTCAAACAGGGTTATCAGCCACTGCAGTAGAGTGTCGCGGAACGTTGTCTTAAGTAACACTGTTTTCCCTGAACCTAGCCTATTAGACTCAGCCATCATAAAATGCTCTCCTATACCAAATAAATGAAAAAATTCATTACTAGTCCTCTTTGCTTGTTAAGAAACGCTCGAGATGCTTCAGACATTTCTTTTATGAAGATGCAGGAAATTCTCAAAAGCATTTTAATCTTCTTTTATATCTATCTGTGATAATAACTTCTCAACTACGAAGAAAGTAAGATTAAACCTTTTTTTTCTAAAAACGATATACTTTGATACTTCTCAAGTAAATCTCCTTATTAAGCATGAATTACAAAACTTACTTCTCATTTTCTTTATGTGATGCGTTTCGTCGGATACAGAACAGAGACTGCAAGTATCTGAACTATGTTTTGTATCATTATAGTGTGGAAGAATAACTCTTTAAGAAGATTATGTAAGCACTGCCACAATGAAAAATATGTTTGTGATGATGTATTTCCGCAACAGTAGTTATGACTCTAGGTGGAATTAAAGTGTTGTTTTTGACATTTATTACTATAATTGTTTTGTTGAGGTTATGCTTTTTTTGTAAAGTTTAATGATGCTCAGGAATTCATTTCTTCTACATAAGTACATGCCCTTAAAATGTTTTTGCTTCCGTTCATCCTAAATTCATATAAAAAAGATTTTAAGTATTTGTTCATTTCCGGAAATTGAGAAATTGGAGATATAGAAATTAAGGATCAAAATAACCCAAAATAACTTGAGGATAGGAATGAATTCCTAACTGTAGGCATGTTGATTGCAAAAAGATTTATGTCATCCTTCTTGGAATTGTTTAAAAATGATTTCAAATATTTTGTTGAACAAAGAATTTGACTGGAAACTTCAAAAACTTCAGTAGATTCGAATCGTTCCATAATTTTATCTTACTTTTAAGGGGATGTTCGCAACGTGCGTAATGCAAAAAAGCAAGGTCGAATCGGTGTTAGTCGACTTTAGTCGACTAAGAAAAAAATCTGTAATCTTTAGTCTTTAGTCGACTAAATTTTCGACTTTAGTCGACTAAAGCCGACTAAAAACCTTCCGACTACGACCTCTGCAAAAAAGCATTTTTAGACTCCTCCTCTCTCCATAGTAGCCAAAGAACTCTTGTAGAGCGACTATGATAGAGACAGTGAAGAATTTGTATCTGGTATCGGTAATTGACAAAAGACAGCCAGCTATAAAGTCATTTTAAGACGGTAATTGCATGAGTCCATAAATCACAGATTACCTGCAAGAACAGCGAAGTAAGTACATAACAAAATTGTTAATTGTTCTCAGAGAAGAACTAAACGTTTTCAAATTTCCGAATGTTCCCTTAGTTTGCATGAATGATTCTTATATGGGTTGTTCACTTAATAACCTTTTTTTAATTATCAAACATTCCTTATAATTATATTAGATATGCAGATATTTTATCTAGTTTAAATCATATAAATCTTGTCCTCATTAAAACTTAATTTCCATTTGTTGCTGAATTATATTTTTAATTTCCAAAAATTTGTGTAGAATTTTCACTGAAAGCTTTTACAATTTGTTTTAATTACAAAAAAAGTTTATTTGCAGTTTGTATGACTACAAAAAGCATGGAAGAAACAAAATGTATTAACGTATATGATATAGCAGAGTCGTAACTAGAAGAAATTTGCTAAGGTTTTCCTAGACAACAATCTAAAGTCCACGTTTTTAGCTTTTAGATTAAGATTGGTGCCTTGCTATGCTCAACGCTATAAAATCAGTGCCCTATTTATTTTCGTGGCAGTATGTGCTTTAGATTTCCGGCCTCTCTACGAAAAGAAGGGATTGGTTCCTGGTGGTATTTGACTAATTGCAACACAAGGGTAAATATGTAAAATTAGTTACACTAGCTTAATACGTTGCTCCAAAAGCTACTTGGCATAGGACAGTTCTAAGAGAATGTCTGCTTACTTACTTTTTCGCTAGTCGTAAAGATCAGTTGTGATCCATGATGTCCTTCCATTGAGCTTCATTCTAAAGTGTTTTGGACGTCCACGAACTCTTTTTTCAAACCAGAAAGTCAGCTTTGAAGACCTTAATTAATGGAGTTTCCACAGGCCATCTAATAGCATGTACAGCCGATCGCAGCCTGTTCACTTTAGAGAATATCTGCTAAAACGGGTAATTTGTCCAACTTTATGATAAGGTCAGCAATACTTAGAGTTAGATGAAAAGTTTGTTATAATAAGCTACAAATATTCATATTCCAGTAAACTACAATAAAATAAAGACTACCAAACTGATTACTCTACAGCATTAAAACTATGTTATTTACCATATTAATTCCTTTTTCTCTCTATGATGAAATACACAGAAGATTTATACTACAAAGAAATTTAATTATTGCAATGTTTACATTAAGATTAATATTTTACAGGAAGTGCTTCCACTCGTTTCTCAAGTGTTTGATTATAAAACTTATTTCGTTTCCTTTTTGCAATTAATTTACAGTAGAGCTAAAGGCAGCTTTGTATCATGAAGGGAAAAAAAATTCTTTTTATGCTTTTCATACTCAGTGAAAAAAATAATTAATATATTCATGAGTTATAATCGTTAGCATCTTAAACAGCAAAAGTTTTTTAATGAATTCTATTTTCAAGGAAAAAAGATTGCAGTTCCCTAAAAACAGAGACGATAAGTAAACATAATCTAATTATCTGTTGTTACTCGTAATTAAATTAGTCCTGAAACTGAAAAAAGTTTTAAATTTTCTGCAATATTCTCATGACGTAAACCTATATTGTGGGTAATTCATGGCATTGGCATGTGGGCCAACATATTTTTGAATAGGATTCTTGTTACCAACCAAGTACAGTGAATTTATCATGATATTATGTTTCATGGAATTTATTTAAAATATTCAAGTGGTCGTTCGCTTATTACGTAATGCATTGAGGAATTTGAGATTGTGTTTGGAAGGAGGAGAGTCAGGAGTCTCTGAGCAACGGCGGAGCCAGAAATTTATTCAGTTTTTTGTATGGATTGCAAAAATTTGGGATGTTTTCCATGAAAACCTCAGAAAAGCAAATTGAGGTATTTCTTCGAAAAAGAGGAAGATGATTTAACCACCAAATCGGCATAGCCTGAACTCACCCATAATTCTATTTGCTACTCTTCAACTTGATATCTCGATTATATGAACAAATTATATGAGGATATACAAGGATCAATTTTGCGTTGACTTCAGATTCCAACTACACCCCCTACCTCCCACTAAATAGACCCCTGCTGTATTATCCTTAAATAATGAAGGACTACTAATGGGTTACTCACAAATGAAGCTTTGCATATGTAGATTCTGCCCACCAAAAACAGAATTTTCTACAATTTACTTAGTGCTGTTTATTCGATAGCCGTTGATTTTTTAGTCGGCGGCGGCTAAAAATCGGCTTTAGCTGCCGACTTAAGCGAATTCGATCTCTGTCATAAAGCCTACGTTAAAACTCTTTTACCAAATGTAAGCCGTGTTGCTCTGGGTACCTAAATTGCTCATCTTTTGGACAAAATTTATCAATTTCCTCGTATTTTTCAAGGCAAAAATCATATTGAGTTTCATTGCCATCCGTTCATTGATTTAAAAAATACCTCAAATCCCCATTCAAAAAATGGCGCAACTTGATATTTTATCCAAAAAATCATCTCAGTATCAAAAACAATAAAGATTCTTCTCAATTGATGAAAAAGTGTAGAACAGAAGCGAATTATTTCTTTAGTATTGTATTTCATTGATCTGAATTGCATATTTAATGTGAAATTTTGATTTGATATTCAAATTAAGAAATAGAAAGCAGATAGAATGG
The DNA here is from genome assembly GCF_022539635.2 of Chironomus tepperi. Taxonomy (NCBI): domain Eukaryota; kingdom Metazoa; phylum Arthropoda; class Insecta; order Diptera; family Chironomidae; genus Chironomus; species Chironomus tepperi. Next base: position 5,738 of record NW_027226277.1, read on the forward strand.
ATTTTAATCTCCTCAAATTGAACTAAAATACCATTAAAAATGCTCAAATTCATTTCTGCATACATCCATAGTGTGTGTAAGTATATTTCTGTTCAAGTTCAATTTGCAATTACTGAGTGCTATTATGGTAAAATTTTAGACATTCAATTTCAAATCAGCTCTATTGAGTGGAAAGTTTCGATGTGGAATATAAATGAGACTAGATATTGTTGCTCAAATATTATCAGGTTTCATCCGATATGATTTTATTGAAATTGTTGCAGTTTTGGCTTGATTATGGAATCTAATTATGCAATAGTTAGAAAATCTGAATAGATTTGGTTTCATAATATAATAGAACATATTGACACAACATTAATCTAGCTTGAATCAATATGAGATTTAAAAGTATGAATTAAATTGTGAACTTAATAAATTTTAACAATTGTGGTGACGTGACGGTCTTAGGAGGCAGTTGTGATTTTGTTACAGCGCAAACAATGAAAAGTTTCCATATTGGAATTCCCGTTCCCGTTTCGGGATAATTCCCGTTTTTAGAAACCCTAAACGATCCCTCATGATTCATTAAATTCCTTCAGAAACCCCAGCGACGCAACCGGGGCATCATGTCACATCATTATGGTGATCTTAAGAGGTTTTGAATTTGTTTTAATTTGGAACACGAAAATCAAGAAAGAAGAAGGAATGGTTTTGGACTTTTGTCTTCAAAAAACCCTAAAGGACTAAAAATCTCGAAAACTAACTGGTTCAAGGTTGGATTATCAAAAGAAGGTTGGATTATCTAATCTTCTGAATATGCTCCCTGGTGACAAGGTGACATCATGATGACACTATGGGTTTTCTTCATGTCTCGCATCATTGACTTCATGTCTTGCATCAAGATGAATGCACCTACAACGTCGATTAAGTATATAGGACACCTCGAACCGGCTCGAATCAAACCTTAAATTGTTACCAAGTATACATACAAGCTTTTGATGACATTTGAGTCTTGGTTCTATTTTTTGCATTATCACATCAATTCAATGAATAAGTTGTCTCCATAGCCCTTACACTGGAAGCACACGAGTGTATAAGGGCACAATGGATGCTCATCCTTAAAATATTGATTCAAATAAGTAAACAACTCCCAGAAACAAATAAAATTTGAAATAATAAATTTTTTACAAACATTTTCCAACAAAAGAAAGCCTCAAGCAACATTGTAATGTCAAAATATGATAAAATGGACCCATATCATTGGAAAAAGCAATGTAATATTGCCTCTCGGTTTACACATGTAAGTCATGTAGTTTCGGATGTCAAAATGTACAAATAAAATAAATACATGAAAAATATACATTCCTAAACATCGTATATGCTATTACAACATCTCAAATACAAACACAAAAAAAAAGAATTCATGATGTTCACAAATTGATGTTAATCCTCCCCTCTTTTTGGAAGACTGATCAAATCTCAAATGTGCATCCATTGAAATGGGAGATTTGAAAATGTTTGGATGTTTTCTATCTTAAAAAATTTTCATTTTGTACAAATAAATTCCGATCAGCACAAATTATTCATGGCATCCAAGTGGTTGCCAAATGACGTCCAAGTTGCTTTCCAAATAACATCCAATTGGCTGTCCAAATGACTTCAAGTGGCTGTCCAAATGACATCAAGTGGCTGTCAAAATGACATATAACTGGCTGTCCAAATTACATACAACTGGCTGTCCAAATGACATCCAATAGCTGTCCAAATGACATCCAAGTGACCGTCCAAATGACATCCATGTGGCTATCCAAACGGCATCCAAGAGGCTGTCCAAATGACATCTAAGTGGCTATCCAAATCACATCCTAGTGGCTGTCCAAATGACATCCATGTTGCTGTCTAAATAATATTAAATTGGCTGTCCAAATGACATCCCAGTGGCTATCCAAACGACATACAAGTGGCTTTCTAAATGACATCCTAGTCACTGTCCAAATGCACATTTCAGTGGCTGACTTGAATGCCATGTCGTCACCATCTCACTGCCATGATAAACTTGTGAAGATAGGGTATCATTCATAAGATGCATCCATTCCTGTAAATCTTGAACTCAAATGCACTTTCCATAATTTTATATCTACAAATAACAGTTTCATGGCACTGAGGTAAGATGTTTTCATATGGCAAAAGTTTTTATAAAAAGGAATAAAGTAGAGGAATGAAAAATCTCTACAAATGCAGCAGAAGCACTTAATGTGGATTTATAATTCAGAATCACATAAAAACAGAAGAAATGAATTTATGAAGCAGGAGGATTGCAAATGCAAATTGCAAATTCAAATTATGCACAGCAAATCTAGATTTTTTCTCTTCGAATTATTTTCATTTTATTAGCTCCAATCCTGAATATTTGCAATTTCTCATTGCTGTACATCTCTGAAATTGAAGAAAATGGGGATAATATCACTTACGCTTATTATTTTATGATTTCAAGATTTAAATTTTTTTTTGTGAAACACTTCACATTGGGCAAAAAAGTGAAAAGTATGGCAATAATTGTTTTGATATGGCTATATTATAGACACTAGTTAGTAGTATACTGGAAAAATATTTTCCCGCCATAAGTCCAAAGTCCACCAGATATGACTTAAAACATTTTTTGTGTTTTTGACATATTCAAGATGTTATAACTCTTTACTAGCTCATCCAAATTTTTTCAAACTTTTTTTATTTGATAGATATAAATAAGTGCTTTTAATTAATACCACACATGATATACTTTTGACCCACTGTGAGATTAAAATTGAAAAAAGTACGAAAAAATGTGATTTTTTGCACTTTTTCTCTTACTGTTACCGCATGGTGTAATAATTATTTTTTTAAGTTATACTATATTATAGATCTTATCTATATCTATAATAATTGTCTGCATTGTGTACCAAAATATTGACGTCTATATGGTCAAAATCGACTTATAAGTGAAAAACTCATAGGTACGAACCCTTTAAAACCATATATGTCCCACGGTGTAACCCAGCTGTTCTATTTTATTTTTGATAATGTTAGAACTTTGGATGGACTACTAGATAAAAAAATAAAATCAAAAAAATACCACCAACAAAATTGTCAAAAATCGACCTCAAGGGGGTCTAGGGGGGTGCCTTGAAATTCAAACTTTTCTAACTTTAGCCACTATTAATGAAATTTGATGAAATTTTCACATAATATTAATATATCCATTATCTTAATACCCATAATAAAAAAAAATTGTTACACAGTGGAATTTTGTTGAATTTCGACAATTTTTGTTTTTTCATGTTTTTCAATCTTTTTCATGAGGATTAAGTGGACTATAACTAAATTTTAAAAAAAAATTTCTTTATTTATGCATAGCAGATCCAATTACCTGTCCAACGATACCAAATATGTAACATAAAGTTTAATCTTCTCCGAAATATAGTGAAAAGTTTGAAAAAATAGCAAAAATTTTAGGGTTTTGAAAATCTACACTTGACATATTTGCTCATAACTTTAGTAAATTTGAATTTTATGATATAAATTTGGTATTTTTAGAAAGGTTAAAGTATTTTTAAGATGATAAAAAAATATTTAGAGATCAAAAGTTACTCAGTGCGCCGATTGACTAAGTCCAAAATGTCATACTTTGGCTGCCTCTACCGAGTGCAATGAGCATCTGATTTTTATTTTTAGGTATAATTTCCATATTTCTATACTGGAACTAAAACATAAATGCCACATAAATGTTTTTGCATCCTCAAAAAGTTCAAATCTAGAAATAGGAAAATCTCGAAAATGTGAGTCTTTTTGGAAAATGAGGTTTTTTATTTGCACCTTTAAATGAAGGAAAAAATACTTTTACGGTTAAATATTTTTAGTTCCAGCATAGAAACATGGAAATTATACCTAAAAATAAAAATCAGATGCTAATTGCACCCGGTAGAGGTAGTCAAACTATGACATTTTGGACTTAGTCAATCGGCGCACTGAGTAACTTTTGATCTCTAAATATTTTTTTATCATCTTAAAAATACTTTAACCTTTCTAAAAATACCAAATTTATATCATAAAATTGAAATTTACAAAAGTTATGAGCAAATATGTCAAGTGTAGATTTTCAAAACCCTCAAATTTTTGCTATTTTTTCAAACTTTTCACTATATTTCGGAGAAGATTAAACTTTATGTTACGTATTTAGTATCGTTGGAAAGGTAATTAGATCTACTGTGCATAATTAAAGAAATTTTTTTATAAAATTTAGTTACAGTCCACTTAACCCTCAAGAAATAGATTAAAAAACATGAAAAAACAAAAATTGTCAAAATTCAACAAAATTCCACTGTGTAACATTTTTTTTTTATTATGAGTATTAAGATAATGGATATATAAATATTATGTAAAAATTTCATCAAATTTCATTAATAGTGGCAAAAGTTATAAAAGTTTGAATTTCAAGGTACCCCCCAAGACCCCCTTGAGGTCGATTTTTGACAATTTTGTTGGTGGTATTTTTTTGATTTTATTTTTTTATCTAGTAGTCCATCCAAAGTTCTAAACATTATCAAAAATAAAATAGAACACAGCTGAATTACACCGTGGGACATATATGGTTTTAAAGGGTTCGTACCTATGAGTTTTTCACTTATAAGTCGATTTTGACCATATAGACGTCAATATTTTGGTACACAATGCAGACAATTATTATAGATATAGATAAGATCTATAATATAGTATAACTTAAAAAAATAATTATTACACCATGCGGTAACAGTAAGAGAAAAAGTGCAAAAAATCACATTTTTTCGTACTTTTTTCAATTTTTAATCTCACAGTGGGTCAAAAGTATATCATGTGTGGTATTAATTAAAAGCACTTATTTATATCTATCAAATAAAAAAAGTTTGAAAAAATTTGGATGAGCTAGTAAAGAGTTATAACATCTTGAATATGTCAAAAACACAAAAAATGTTTTAAGTCATATCTGGTGGACTTTGGACTTATGGCGGAAAAAATATTTTTCCAGTATACTACTAACTAGTGTCTATAATATAGCCATATCAAAACAATTATTATATTCACACCGTTTTCACGTGTGAATGTATTGAATTTGTTCAGATTGGAAAACCAGTTTTTTGGATTTTTCAGCCAAATTAAGCATAATGGCAAGTTCTGCTCTATCGCAATAAGTTTGTGCCTGGAATTTCACATCATAATCAAAAAACAGATTTGAAAATGATTGAGGCATTGCTGAGAAAATCGTAAAAATATGCATTCTGTAAGCAAGCAAACAAGCAAACAAGCAAGTTAATCATCAAGAAATCTCAATAACGAGACATTGTAGAGACTTCTGGTTTCTTGCAATCAATCCGTGCTATTCTACAGAAGAGCTGATTAGTTTTTGGGCATGGCAGGAACAGCCGTTGCTTCAGAAAAAGCAAAAAACTTTCGTTTTCATACAAAATTTAAAAATCAATGTTTTCTATGATTTCTGAAACATTGAACATTGTATGAAAATTATCAAACATGTGCTATGCGTAGTTTGGCCTACCCGCTGGAGCCTGATTCCTCAAACATTTGCCAAGCGAAGCTTGGCCTACCCGCTGGAGCCTGATCCCTCAAACATTTGCCAAGCGAAGCTTGGCCTACCCGCTGGAGTCTGATTCCTCAAACATGTGTCAAGCGAAGCTTGGCCACCCACTGGAGCCTGATCCCTCAAACATTTGCCAAGCGAAGCTTCTACCCCGCTGGAGCCTGATTCCTCAAACATTTGCCAAGCGAAGCCCACCCGCTGAAGCCTGATTCCTCAAACCTGTGCCAAGCGAAGCAACCTACCCACTGGAGCCTGATCCCTCAAACATTTGCCAAGCGAAGCTTGGCCTACCCGCTGGAGCCTGATCCCTCAAACATTTGCCAAGCGAAGCTTGGCCCACTGGAGCCTAATTCCTCAAACATTTGCCAAGCGAAGCTGGCACAAACCTGCTGGAGCCTAATTCCTCAAACATTTGCCAAGCGAAGCTTAGCCTACCCACTGGAGCCTGATTCCTCAAACATTTGCCAAGCGAAGCAGCCTACCGCTGGAGCCTGATTCCTCAAACCTGTGCCAAGCGAAGCTTGGCCTACCCACTGGAGCCTGATCCCTCAAACATTTGCCAAGCGAAGCTTGGCCTACCCGCTGGAGCCTGATCCCTCAAACATTTGCCAAGCGAAGCTTGGCCTACCCACTGGAGCCTAATTCCTCAAACATTTGCCAAGCGAAGCTAGCCTACCACTGGAGCCTGATTCCTCAAACATTTGCCAAGCAAAGCTTGGCCTACCCGCTGGAGCCTGATCCCTCAAACATTTGCCAAGCGAAGCTTGGCCTCCCCACTGGAGCCTGATTCCTCAAACATTTGCCAAGCGAAGCTGCCCACCCACTGGAGCCTAATTCCTCAAACATTTGCCAAGCGAAGCTTGGCCTACCCGCTGGAGCCTGATTCCTCAAACATTTGCCAAGCGAAGCAGCCTACCCGCTGAAGCCTGATTCCTCAAACCTGTGCCAAGCGAAGCTTAGGCCTACCTGGAGCCTGATCCCTCAAACATTTGCCAAGCGAAGCAGCCTACCCACTAGAGCCTGATCCCTCAAACATTTGCCAAGCGAAGCTTGGCCTACCGCTGGAGCCTGATTCCTCAAACATTTGCCAAGCGAAGCTTGGCCTACCCGCTAGAGCCTGATTCCTCAAACATTTGCCAAGCGAAGCTTGGCCTACCCGCTGGAGCCTGATCCCTCAAACATTTGCCAAGCGAAGCTTGGCCTACCCGCTGGAGCCTGATTCCTCAAACATGTGCCAAGCGAAGCAGCAAACCCACTGGAGCCTAATTCCTCAAACATTTGCCAAGCGAAGCTTGGCCTACCCACTGGAGCCTGATTCCTCAAACATTTGCCAAGCGAAGCTTGGCCTACCCGCGAGACTTTTTATAGAACGGTGTGAATATATCCGCATTGGGTTTCTACCCGATACACTAGTTGCCATACTTTTCACTTTTTTGCCCAATGTGCACTTGTTGATAATATGCTCAATATGCTTCTGTTATTTTAAGTGCATAACTTGATTACAAAATGTTGGAGTATTTACATTTTACTAGAGAAAATACGATTGCTACTTAAATAATGAATGGATTAATTTCATAATGGGAATTTCCAAGTAGATACTTAATTGATCAAATAATTGTTTCAAAGAATTTTAATTTGTATGCTTTAAATGATGCTGAATGTACCGAAAGGATTTGAATTGAATTTTACAAACAATTTAATTTTAAAGCTTTATCTCGAGTTTCTTCAAGAATTTGAGTTTTTCCAAAGTTTTTCGAAATTAGACTAAATGGCGAATCCCTGTGCCATACAAATGAATGCTTCAAAAGAAGCGTTAAGGATCTTTCAAAGTTCTTTATCAACATTAAATAGAAGCCACCTTTGCGGTATTGCGGAAATGCGTATGAACTCTCTGATGAACCTTTCTTGTCTTCAGGACAACTTTGCGTCTTACTGTTAATAAGGCGATGCAGCGATTACTTAGAGCAAATGTTGTGCTTTTCGGGACAGTCATTCCAAATCCGTTACATGGTCGTGCTATCGGCAGATTATAAAAATTACAAAAAACTACCTTAACTTCACTGTGACGGCTGTTTTTGGCTAATTTTGACAAAGATTATGGATATTTTCTTGATTATGGGTAAGTGCTAAATATTTAAAAGGGTATAATCCTTAGGAGGATATTCAACGATCTATTCTTTTGTCCATTTGGCTCGACTTGATCTCGCAATAGAGCCACTTGAAAGGTAGGATAAAAGTGATTCAAACACGAACAACTCCTCGAGATACACAATACAGTCGATAGGAAGTTGCTACTTGTATCTGTCGTCGTATTGACTTGACCAATATTCATTGGATGCGCCAATGTTTGGGCTATTTTTGGTCCATTTTTATGTCGAAAATGATATTTTCTGAATCAAGCCATTCGTTCTCCTTATCAAAAAGTTTCCAAAAGTTGTTAACTTCACCATTAAATTATGTAAAATTTGAATAAACTTTACATACCGTTGCTAGGATTTTGTCGTAACAATTTCGTTAAGTAACTTTATTACTCAGTCCAAACTCAGTCTAAAAGTTTTACTTAAATTTCTGCTTGTATTTTTCACAGCGGAATTATCAAGAGGAAAAGTGTTGCAGTGAAAAGTTTTCGTAACGGATTAAATTTTTGTTTTACCTCCGAAACTTCCATTACGTTATACTTCCCTTGAAAGTATTTGAGTGAAATTGTGAGATTCAACATTTGTACATCTCAAAAAAAGTTTTGGAATTTTGAATTTTATGATACTTAAAGTTTGTTTAACCCAAATCAAGATACTTCACTCGTCTAATGCTCTTTAAGATCATTCATAGTGAGTACTCAATGAGTTTTAAAGGAGTTTTTTGGATGAAAATCCTACATGAATGCAATTAAAATTCTTAATTACATGTTTCAACAAAAATAAAGGTATTCTCAAGCAATTTACTTCTACAATTTCATAAATTTTGTAATAATATGAAGAGGATTTTAATTGCTTAGATTTCTAATTGCTAGCAATTTCAATGAAATATTGCAAGATGTATGAAGTAAGTTGAGTTATGTATAGAATTTGTAATAAAAAATACCAATTATGTTCCCGAACGAGCACTTGGAATGGTGTCTATTTGGGAACCATATTGAAGCCACTCGGAGACAGCTTCCATTTAATACTAATCAAAGCTCGAAATTGACTTGGGATTTGTAAAGAAATGTTGATTCAATTAAACTCGAGTATATTTTCCCAATATTTTCCATAGAAAATCCGAATTGACTTCGAGCTCTGGTGATAATGAAAGCGCTTTGATGCAGCCATAAAAGCTCCGCTGTAGAGCATTCTTAATTTGTCTCACTCGGGACATAATCCGCAGCATTTTAAAACTTATTTGTACTTACTATATAATTGAAAATCATAAATTCCTACAAAACATTGGATTTTATCTAGGATGACCATCTACACTATAAAATGTGAAAAATGGTAAACCCAAGCAGCACAAAATGTTCGCTATGGTGCCAAAACATTACCATATTAACGAATAAATACAAAGTTGGTTTATGCAAAGAAACACCTGATTTCGAATAATTTTTATGACAAAAACTGCAGTTTGCAGCATTGTGCCGCTCAATAAATTTTTCTTAATCTAAAGCAAGCTTTCACAAAAGCTCATTTTTGATTTGAAATTTAATCCTTGTTAAAATTATGTAAAAAGATTTTAAAGTCAAAAATTATTCAATAAATTTGCATATTTATTATTCTTCATTACGTACGCTACATGCTTTTTATGCTTTACCTTTGGAATGGTTATAAGTAAGATTCGGTCTTGGGTTAATTACTTTCTTGGCTGGGACGCACGAGGGCCAATTGTTACGTGTTGGGAATGTCTAAAGAAAGGTCTATCTTTCGAAACCTTGTGCCAGTTTCGGGAATTTTTCGCAATTTAGTGAGAATTTTTTCACCCAGAGTTCGAAGTCATCTCGGGTCTTGCATGAAAGAGTCGTCACGACTCCAAAAAAATTCGAGTAGACTTCGAGATATGGTATCATCAGGATATCTTTACCATTCGCAGCAGAGACGTATTCAGGAAGAAGAAGAAGTCTCAATCTGCTAAGGAAAAATAGTGCTTGTTTGTAAAACTAAGTGAAGTTGAAGGTTTCCTTAAAAGAGGCTGTTGATAGATACAGTGTAGCACTTGGTATTGGCAATTGAGCAATTGGGCAGCCAGCGATAGATCAATTTTAGACGTCAACTGAATGTGTGGCCTGGATCACAGATGATCTGTAAGTAAGTAATTAATTAGTGAGTTTGAAGAGCATTTGAAAACATGATTTTAAGGGTTACATAATAATCAAACAACTCCCAATATTTCAGCAATACCACAACAACAACAAAAAAAGGATTTAGCTAAGTCTGTGATAACAACAAAAATTTATTGTTGATGTGAGTTTTAAAGTACATTTTTGTGTCTACTTTATTGTCTTCCAACGACACAGAATAAGTATATATTTTCAGTGTTATTAATCTCAACAAAATGATATTTTTGTACCAAAAACAAAAAATGTTGATGCTCTTGGGGTTTTTGTGGATTTATGCTGAAAATGAATTGTTATTTTCGTAATGAAAATATAAAAATTTTTTCGTAGAAATTTTTAATAATGTGGATAAGCTCACCATGCATTAGATATGCAAAAAGTACTTAATGGAAGCTTTTTTGAGATTTAAATTTTCGCATTCCTCATGCGTGTTTGGTAGGATCAAGCCTTATATGAAGAACAGAGTACTTTATGGTGTTCCTAACTGATTTAAAAATTCTGAAAATTTTACTGCAAAATATGTGAAAAGTTTTATCAATTTTTATTGGATATGGCCATAAAATCATGAATTACACACTCTCATACCTCTACATGAGGCACAACATTTATTACAGAAGTGAAAAAAAATAAATGTTTGGCATGTAAAAAGGAAAAGTTTTGATAGTTAAATGAACTTTTATTAACTTTTTTTTTGTTTGCACAACTAAGCTGATTCAGCAGTAAATTTAATAAAACATTTTAATAAAATTGTTTATGACACGCATTACAGCAGTGCTTGAAAATTTATTCATTTGTTTGCAGAAATATTTTAATTGTATTTTTAATATGCCTGCCATATGTGAAAGTAATGAAAAAATGTCAATTTAATTTATCTTTTTTTTTTTTAACTTTGGAATTTTTTAATTATAATTTTTAATGGATTGATCAGAGTAATGCTGTTGATTCCCATGAAAATTTCATGCATGTGGAAATTTAATTTATTAAATATTTTTCATCCTCATTTAAAACACTTCAAAAATATTTCAGTGTCCATAACAGATTCAGAATTCTTCGTCACTTGTGCATTGTATTGTATAATTTCGTTTGATGTTCTTTCTGTATTTCTGAGAATTTCAAATGATCAGCTGAAATCTCCATCTAAGCACAGGGAAACTATAAATTAAAATCGTATTATTCTAATGTTTTAATGCAGAAGTGATGACCTGTTTTAGTCTGATTTTGTAGATAGCAAAACATTACACAAACGGCTAATGAATTCATGGAAAGAAGTTGTCGAGATAGTATTGCAGTTGAATTCGAGAATAGGCAAATAGTAAGTAACACTATAGGTAACTTCAAGTGACATCTATGGAAGGTCATGTATCACAGTTGATTTATGGGGTTTGCAAGGTAAGTAATTAATTAAGAAATTTATGAATGAACATACGCTTTTAGTTCATCTAGGTATTACTGTGCCATTAAACCATGCTCTTTTCCTGTTAGGCTTCTCTATTTATTATCAATAAATCTTACAGTTATCTCACATAAAAAGTCTGAAAATCTCCACCAAAAATATTTCTAAAATCTCCCAGATTTAAATTTTGAGGCACTTTCACTAACGCAATAAACAGCACAAAACATTGTAAGTAATTTATTAGTATTGTACAAAGGTTTAAATTTCCGTTGATTTACGCTGTTCTCTTACAAATTGTTTGCAAATTATTCACAAAGAAATAGCCTTTTCTATGTAATTTATTAACTTAAAGGCAAAGTGGGTGTTACTAGAATCGTATTTTGTAGAATTTTACGGCAATGAAAACGGCGCGCAAATTTCCGTCTTTTCCCGAATTCCCGTAAAAATATGTGGGATGATTCTGTGGTGTCGAGCCATATACAGCCATATCTCTCAGTGCAAGAGTAAGGCTTCTGTGGCCGAGTTGCTAGGCAACAGACTGGGAATCTGTATCACACCTTTGTGAGTTCGTGGATTCGATTCCCACTAGAGATTGATCTCTCAATCATCATATAGATCGCTGTCGATAAGACAAGGATTTCACACGACAGATTACAGAATCCTATCAGAATAGCTCACATACAGCAAATGCTACAATTAACATTCAACATATCCATCAGTCAGCATCTACATACTTTAGGCAGGTCAGAATTTGTAGATTTAAATTTTCTTGTAACAAATTACTCAAAAAAAGGAATAAGCCTTTTACTAGTAATTTATTGCCAAAATTCTACTTTACTTTATTGTTTTTTTGGTAATTTATATTAAAAAGCTTTTTGAAAATTTGCGTTCAATTAATTAATTTAAATAGAGATTAATTTAACTTGCTCAATTTATTTTCTGTTAACATCGAGAATATTCTCCAACTGTCTATACTCCAAAGCTTCTGAAAGGCGTAAAACAGTAGGTGTAAAGTCGAAGCTTACGGCTCCAAATTTAATTTCTTCTTACATTCAAATTAAAATTTTTGTAAAAGACTTTAATTGTGTGGGATGAGGAATGAAAATGGAAGAAGTATTTGTAGGCGTTTTGTTTCAATGATAAAAGTCCTGTTTTTCAGCTACTTGCTTTTATTTGTGTTTAAAGTCTACCATGAAGTAAAAAAAGTAGAAAAAAGGACGATGATGGTTCAATGAATAAGGCACATTTTTCGTAATTATTTGAACAACTTCTATTGAATCTTTTTCTTCATAACATTCTGCTACCCTTGAGCAGTGTGGCATTTTTGAATAAGAAGCTCAAATTTAAAATTAGAAGAAAACAAAGTTAGTCGATAATGAAAAATGAGACAAATTTAAGATGGGGTCATTTGTTAATGACGTTTATCAATTAGAAGTTGACTGTATAAAGTCAGGTTGGACAGTAATTTTCAATAAATGTTGTCTTGAATAGTGTTGAAAGGCCACGGACTAGTATCTTTTGACAGTCCTTGGTTGACGACAACAGTTGAATACGAGCATCATCTCGCCAATCTGTTTGGGATCAAACTCCCAACTTTGGACAAAATACTTTAATTTCCTAAGGTTTCCGAGACAAATATACAAAAGCTCCAATTCCAAATTTCAACCACACCTTCTCCTCTAAGCCCTAACCAATAACTCTGGTCAAGCTGTTATCTTCTCGTGGTATCTCCTTTGAATTTATACGTCGCCACATTATACACCGTTGAGCGAAGTCGAAGCTCTTATGTCCGAAGCAGATAAATGATCAAGTGTATACCTTCTCGTGGTATCGCTTAATACACCATTGTCTGATCGAAAGCTGATGAGCTCACAATTAGTACATTAAAGGATGGATTGAAAGTCTATACAATACACCATGTCTGAATCTGTTCATAGTCATTAGGGATGATAAGTTTAACCGACCATTTCAAGAGGTTTCAATGCTCTCAAAGGAGTGAATTATCTTAATGCCGTTGGATTCGGACAACTCTAGATGACAAGTGATCCTAAGACAGACATCATTAATTGACAAACCCCAAAACTTATTTTACAAATTTCATGATTACAGTTTGTATGGAAATTAACTTTTTTTTGTTGTAAATATTTACAATTTGATATTTTTAGTCCAACAGAATTAATTATGAGTATCGTAAGCAGCTTTTGTGTAAAGTTTATGGACCTGTAGAACAATCGAGTAGTTCAAAGTGAACTCAATGAGTTGAGAAAAATGTATAAATCGAGCAGTTTTATGGTAGCTTAAATCGTTAGAAAAATCCACAGCTGGAAAATTTTTTCGTTCTTTTTTTGGATCTGAAAAAAGAAAATTTCTTTAATTTTGTGAAACTCATGGAAAAGTTTTATATCCCGCCATGTCTTTTCGAGCATTTACAAATAAGTAACATAAATCAATTACTTGATAAAGATGCAAATTTCTTTTGAAAGACTCGTTAAACTTTATCATTGGATGTGTAAAGGAGCTGAAAGTTTTAAAATATGACAAAAACCCGCAGCGACATGTGGAAATTCCTGCGGAAATTGATTTATTTTTGCTGATATGAATGAGAAAATAAATTGAAACTTATTTTTAACATTTTTTGATGAGTTTTTGTGAATTTATTTACAAGTTCAAAGGTTAAATTGAGTTGTATCTGTAGCTATGTAGCTATTAAGACTAGCTTTTCATTTGAATTTTTAATTTACTTCTTATCCTCCAAGAATCGTCCAAAATACCAGCATTCAAAATAATTTTTTGACTAACATTTTAAGAGCACTTAGCAACGCAATAAATGTAACAGAATAAGAAGTTGCCTTAGATTCAAAGTCATCTGTGAATATAAATTTTTTATCTCAGCTTCTACTTAAGCATGAGAATTTTCTATGACAATAATATGACTGCCAAGTGGCAAGACAATAAATAAAATGACAAGCCACTTGTGGTCTCTTATTTTTTGCTGTAGATACAATTTTAAAATTAATTCAACTTGACCAAGATACGCCATCGTGACTACATAATCAGACGTTTAATGGGCGTATGATCGACGGAGCATATTTGTATCCATTAATTTTAATTTTGGATCTGCCAAATATTGAATTAGGAGAAAAAAATCTGTGCGATAGACAAGTCATGTTCCTCACACTTTTGCAGTCCGAGAGACAGAAGTTTAAAGTAGGATTTGTTATGGCTGCATTTGCTAACATCAAGTGATCTCTTCCATCGTTTGGGAAAAGCTACCAAGACGGATTTGTGCTGCTCATTCAGTAAATTAAAAACAGTTAAACTAGATCAAGAATATTCATTAACTTAATGGATAAAAAAATAAAAATAAATAATAATCCTCAAGCAGTAATAATAAAAATAATAGTCTTGTCAAGGTTGCATAGTAATAAGAACAAATTTTAAAAACAGTTTTTTGCTCAAGAATATTATTTAATTTAAATTAGAATCACCCGGAAGCTTGCATGGTGATAGAATTGGCATGAAATTCGACTTTAGACTCAGCGTAACTCCAATTCCAAGCAGTGTTGCCCAAACTGTGTGAAGCTAAATTTTTTGTAAATGTCATGAACTGTATGACAGTGTGCGGTTTCCGTTCGTCGCTTCCACAAAAAACCAAAAAGTTTGGACAACTCTTACATAGAATCAAATTGACCCAGAGTCGGATATTCGGCCATTTTTACGACGTTGTGCTTTACCGAGTCAGATGCTAAATCTAATTAAGTTATTTTAAAAATAATTAAGAATGAACAAAAAAAAGGCTGGAAAAAATGTAAATACATGAGAAGTGTAAATGCGAAAATTAGCACCTGTTTTACCAGAATTGGGTCAAATATTTAATTGCTCATAAATCTGTTGTTTTCCAGTAATAAACGACTAATATGAATGACCATTATTAACGGGATGGTATTTCAGATTTAATTAAAGCTTAATTATATTTATGCCGAATTTCATTTCCGAATTGGATTTCTACAATGTTGATTTTGTAAATATATTATTATATACCTCTTCATGATGTCTAGCTCGCGAAACAGTCTATCAGTTTACGAATCACTAGAAAGATGTAATCTAATCGGCTGAAATGTTTCAATGACGGTTTCATTCAAGTGACTGTCAATTGGGAAAGCTTGGGAAACTCACCACTTAGTATCCTCACGAAATGAACTAGGCTCTGCCAAAGCTCTATTACTAACACCTAATAGAGGTCGGCACTATTTGACAGTCATATGATATTGCACCAGATGCATCTTTCTTATGGATGCTAAAAAAGAAATTTAACAGAGTCTTGAAAGCTTTGTGGTGGATCCAATTCCATTTGTGTCGCTAGGGATCAGTCATTGTGATTGTAACAATTTAATGAGCCTCGATCAGGAACAAATCTACAAGATTTGAATATGCACTTACTTAAAAAAGTTAAAGCTGCAATTTAATTGTCAAAACATGTTAATTTTTTCAAGGCAAACTTCATGTTGGATTTAGATATTTACAGTTTGATAATTTATTGTGCTGATATTTCCCGTTCGATTTCAATAAATTACAGAAAATAAAACCTCAAATTGTATTTAATACATATATCACTTACTGTAATAAGGTCTAAAAGTCATTTCAAGTTAATCCACAATATACATTAAGGTTAGCATTTCCAGCAGACTTTTGCAGTAAAAAAAAGTACTCGCCATTTCCGAAAGCACTAAAAGTTAAGCCATCATTTTATATTAAAAGCAGCAATTATGGAGTTTATTTCCACACATCTTCTTGATTCCATTAGACTAGAGTGATTACTGTAAAAGTCATTTAAACTTTTATGTGTTTTGTATAAATTTTTAAAATTCTATTCTACTAATGCCACTGCCGAAAAAAAGAACACATTATTATTGTAGGAAAGGAAAGTGAAAAGAATAAAAATAAGTGAAAAAGTAATCAGCAAGAAGAGAGGAACAGAAATCTCTTTTGGCAAAAAAATAAAAATCATATATGAACTTGAACTCATCTAACAGGTATAAAGATGCGGAGCGAATTTACAAGAGAGTGAGGTAAAAAGAAAAGGTACATAACATTGAAAACGTGACGCATTGAGTAAATTTTTGAAAATGAAACAAGAAAGTCACCTTCATGTTCAAGCTAAATGTATTATATCCAACGCAATCAAATACATAAGTGTCGTAAAAGCATTTTTTTTGCTCTTTTTTTATGAATTCGGAAAATTGTTTCAGGTGCTCTTCTTTTTTTGCTAGTAAAACCATTTGAGAAAATTACATAACATGTATGGAGTTGTTAGTATGTTATGACACGCTGGAAAATGAATGCTTCAAAGCATTTTAAATGTTTGAAAAGTTCATTCAACTTACGGAGCTTTTTACTCTGGGTTCTTCAAAATTGGATGCGCATAGATTAAAAAAACTGCAGACTTGCGCGATCTTAGCGAACCCTACTGTTTACACAAAGATTGTTCACGAAATGGGAGATTTCTGACCACTGACCTCTCAAAACTTGCCTAATCGACCCATGTGAAGATAACTCTGCCATAGGGCCTTCCAAATAGAATCCGTCTATATTTGAAATGCATATGGATGTCACGGTTTGGAGGTGTTAGTGGCGACTTTTTTGGTGTTAATAAAATAACTTTAGTGAAGCGTTCTTCATTTGTGGAGCTCGGGTCGGATGGGTTTACCGAAGATCAAATTTTTGATCATTCTTGTCCAATTCCCTCGATTTTGCCAAAAATAAAAAAGTCAAAGAAATGCTATTAAGCTCAATTTTATCCGAACCACACAAATAAAAATGCTTC
The DNA here is from genome assembly GCF_022539635.2 of Chironomus tepperi. Classification (NCBI taxonomy): domain Eukaryota; kingdom Metazoa; phylum Arthropoda; class Insecta; order Diptera; family Chironomidae; genus Chironomus; species Chironomus tepperi. The sequence continues at coordinate 22,845 of NW_027226277.1, forward strand.
ATTAACGCTCTATAATTCCCTCTTTCATTCTTCTTTCATTCTTAACGCTCTTCTTTAAAAGAAGACATCCAAAATAATTTAGACGGCTTCATTTGGTTTTAACAAGAGACACTAGCTTTTGTCGATCTGATCGAAGGAACTAGCTTGAGTCGAGCTGATCCGATATAGAGCCTTATTAATTTGTATCGCACGGGATTAATACAAATGGAAGTTGTTTTCATATGACATCCAAATAGCTGCAATATGTTTTACATTCTCAAAAATCCCATTTAAAAATAGACACCTTCCATATTCGTCCCATAACATCCAAATAACCCTCTAAAAAAGTAATTTACACTTCTCTTCTCTTTAACTCTCATTCCATGATTCATATCAAACCACAATTGGTCCACTTGTTCAGTAAATAAAATGCAAAAAGAAAATATATTCCATGTAATGTTTCGGTAATTTTCTCTATTTTGAAGCTTTACTAACGAAAAAATTGTCTGCAATATAAAATTAAATAAAAGTTCCATATGATGCACAATGTAAATGTGAGGAAAAGTTTTAAAAATTTACATAAAAGAGCGCATATGTTCTTGAAATTTTAAGATTCTAAAGAATTGTAACAAGAATTTATTTTAATTTTTAAAAAGAATATATTGCCCAGGACTTTGATGTTAATAATCGGATTATTAAAGTTTTATAAGACTTGGCACTTTAAAAATTTTATTATTATGTCAGAGACAGGTTTTATTGATTATGTAATGTTACGATTAAACTTATTGTTTACATTTATCTGATTTTATGCTAAGCATTCATGCGTAATAATGAGTCTTTTATTGTTACGTCAATGAGAGTTGAGGTCGTTCACTTATTACTTAAGTTACTTAGCATAAAATAGACTTTTGCCAAATTTCTCCTACTCCGTCGGATAATCGGAATGGACCCGCAAGTGCACACGAAAAAATTACCACAAATTTGACCTCAGACTTACTTGACTCTTGCATTAGATTAGATTTCATCGAATATGACTAGAGTCGACTTATCAGCCATCTGAACGTCATGTGTCTTTTGGGACAGTTTCAGTCATGGAATGAAGCCTTTGGTACTCAAATTTGAACCAATTTTTGAAATCTTTTTATAGACTAAATAAGCTAAATTTTTTACTAAATTATATGAATACACAGGATAGCTTGAAGCCTATTCAAATTTACATCGCAAAGATGACTAAAGTCAACCCGACTTCATAGCAAATTGTAGTCGGTTTTAATGAACATTAAGATGAATAATTTTGTCGTGATGATTGTTTTGTCGAAAAGACGTTTTGCGTTCGTCAACTCTGTACGCAGCATGACCCAGGATATATCAATGCAACGTACCCAGATTAAAACAGCGAAAAAGCATCCGAATCCAACTAGACCCTGGGAAATGAGGGTACAACATGATGTTAGGATAGCATAGCCAAATGAGCAGCTAGGAAGGTCAATGAAAATCAATATCCTTTTCATCAATAATTGCCATCTTTACAAGTTTTTTTAATTGTATAAATTCTGACCAAACCTCTGATAAATGCTACAAAAATTGATTAAAGTTTCAGACATAATTTTCTGCAAATTATTCTAACAGCAAACAAAAAGTATAAAAAAATTAATAACCAACCTCGCATATGTTTTATTTTTAATTGAAAATAATTAAATGGTAATAATTGGGTGAAAAGTATCCGTTGAAGATAAACCAATAATTTAATACCCTTAATGAGATTACACTCAACATAATTTTCAACAATCATTATACGGAGATTAAATTTCAAATACCGATCAGGGTGCAATCAATGGCTTAACTCTTTGAAGCTGTAGCTAAATGATAAGCTTTTCTGCAAATATCCCAGAAAGTTCATGGGAAAAAAGAAGAATTTTTATCGTTTAATCGTCTTTTGTGAATTGAAGAAATTATAGCAAAGCTGTCCAAACTCTAGAACAGTGTTGTCGATGTCTAATGATTTCAACCAAATGATCCATTGTCAAGGAAGGATATCGAGGACTCGTTTTCCAACCGAGTCCAGCAGAAATTCTTTGGAACTATCATGAGCCAATTTCGTCCGGTTTCAGTCGTAGTTCACTAAGGTGTGTCGTGCACAATTAAAATTGGAAAAGTAGCATGTTTTAGAAGTTATTACAAATGTAATAACTCTTGCATAACAGAATACATAATTAAAGCGATATTTGCAAAATGAATAAAAGCAGAGATTGCTTACAAGAGAGAAACTTTGAGTAAATACAAAGTATATACGATACAAACGCTGTTTTGCCACTAAATTCAACGCACGTTTATGATCAATTTGCATTAATTTTTTGATTGTTTACTTTTTTGTACCAAATAAAAGAATCAAAATTCTAAAACTATCTGGAATTATCACTTAAGTTGTTTGTGAACAAAGTCTAATAACCAAGGCAGTGATGGACAATTTGTATGCCACGGTTCATTATAGTCCATCCAAAACGTTTAAAAAATGTCTTGAATCTATGACGTATGTGGCTTACCATCAAAATGTGCCCATCAAAATAAAAGGTTGCTCATCACCGAACTCAGGTGTAGACAATAGACGGTGTTTTTTGGACTTTTATCTCGAAAACCCCAATTAAAATTGTCAAAAGTAGCGAGTTTATCCTCAAACTTGGACTTATTGTTATAGGCTATTTAGTTATTACGCAACGCTTTTGGTGGAAGTCGAGACTCAAAATAGAATTATGTAATTAGTGAATATTTTGCTTTCC
>NW_027226278.1:0-25356 GCF_022539635.2 Chironomus tepperi
TCACTGGACGATTGGGTTGCACTCTCCAAAATGGCATGTGAAAAATATTCACGATACTTCCCCGAAAACTTCAATCCTACTCAAAAACTTACACGAGCGGAAAATTTACATTCCTATCAAATCATTCGTTCAACTGCATACCATTTATTAATTAACATCATTTCGCAGAATATCTCCCGTGGAACTAAATCACTTTAAAAAAATATTTGATACTTTTTTGTATACCAAGAGGAAGCAACCATGCGTGAATAAAATATATATATATACAAGAAGATGAAAATTATTAAAATTTATGAAAAAATAATATTTATGATGGATATTTTTTTATATAGACACGCGGCAACAAACATTCATTAATAATACGTAATGTTACGTACATGGATCTCGGCAACTACACATGTCAGGCATCAAACAACTTGGGAAAGGATAGAAGTTCTCTGACATTGAGCGGTATACCAACTGTTTGCTATTTTGATTCGGTAAGTTTTTAGGCAGATTTAGCACATTTTTTCTGATTCCGCAGGGACTTCTCATAAAATTGAAAATAAATATTGACATTTCTTTCCTCTTACATGCTTGAATCTACAATAAATGAACAGAAAACAATCAGCGATTATCGAGATCGATACAATATTTCATGGAGTGTACAAAGCTTCTCACCAATACGTGAATATCGTCTATTCTATCGTAAGCAAACGCCAAAATCATACATGATGACACATCAAATTCAACAGCATCTTGATAAGTCATATGAGAATACTGTGAGTGCAAACAGCGGAAGTAGTTCACATCATTATGTTCCACCCTACTCGACTGGCTTATCTGATCAATGGGAGAATGTTGTCATACCAGAAAATTTTCCCGAGTACTATCCATCGTCAGCATCATCATTCAATCTCAATGATTATCGCTATAATAATCATATGGTGAATACTCATCATCACATGAGTTACTTAATTAAAAATCTTTCACCAAATACCAATTATGAGGCACGTGTACAAGCGCGTAATGACCATGGATGGAACAAATTATCTAATGTTTTTCATTTCTCGACGCGATCAGAGGGTGAGTAATCTTTATCTATATATACATAAGGTGGGAATGTATTAGGGTATAAATTCTATTGTGGCATGAAATGAATGGAGATTAATGATAAAGTTTACATGATTTTGTGGATGATGGGAAATAAATTATGAAATGCAGGAGTTTGGATTGTTATTTTCTGTGAGATAAAAAATACATTCTTGTTAAAGATAAGATGAATGGGATTTGGTAGGGGATGCTCAAAAATGAATGCTTTCTCGAAATCCCGGTCCCGATAAATTTTTGGCAATAAATTGCAATTTTCAATCCCGATACCGACTTTGGAAATTTTCGCGATCCGGGGATTTTTCGGGATCGTGAGCTTCAATTTTAGTAAAAGCTAGTCGAATAGCACAAATCGGTTATTCAATCGAATATCCGACCAATAGCTTCGTGCTGAATTTGGTTTAAATCTAGAACCACGCCGGAGTCACGCCAGCTTGATGTCGAATTTTTGATGGATTATGTGCTATTTCCTGAAAGGCACACGATGTAGAAATTGCTTAAAATCAGACCCCATGTTGAGTAGACTTTGATCTGAGGCCGGATTTCATCGAATTTGGTTTAATAACAAAGTCAAGCTGCTCTGGAACTGGATATTCGCCCCATTCTACGCCATGTACTTTCAGGGTTTGGATTAGTTGAAAATGTATTGCAAAGCTTAAGACTTCCGATTTCCCTTAGAATTTGCAATCATAAGTAAAGAAGCCGAATCGAGCGGCAATGATTTTCATCAAATTGCTGACTTAGAGCACAGTATATTGCTTGTTTCAGTCTTCCTCAAATGAGACAAGTCGGTTAATTGATTCAAAATCCGTTCCCAAGTTGGGATGACTATTGCTTGGTTCCGTGTTTTTAAAACTAATTTAAATCCGACACCAAGTCAGAGTCACGCCAACCTGAAGCCGGTTTTTTGATCGATTAATCGGCATTTCCTCTATTCGAGCTCAATAGAACCATTCGAACAAATACAGCAACATCAAAGCATTACCCTGGGCATTGTCAAAAAAGTTTGACAGTTAATATTGCTCAAGCAATCATCAATGTCTGACATATCAATCTATTGACTCCAATTCATCAAATAATCCTGCCAAGAGATCACAAAGAAGCCAACTCTGAGATATTATTGACTTGTTTACGTCGATAATAATCTCTAATGATAAATTTATCTATGTCTGTATTCCTACTCCATTTATTATTATTTTAAGACATAAAAACATTCATCCATCATCTAAACCACGTGTAATTTCTGATAAATAATTCACCGTATATTTGTTGCTGTTCATACCTGCCTAAAAAAAGGAGGCAAACCACGTAAAATAACTTGTAACTGTCTCTGATTGCTGTGCAAACAAGCCACATACATATGTTTGTCTATTTTTATGACATTTTCACAATATTTTTTTGTCAGCACCAATTTATTTCATGTCATGAAGTACAAAAAAAAAAAAATTTGGTTCTGTTATCACTTTTTGCTAATCAACAACAAATATTTCTCATTTCATTTTTAATTAGACATGGAACTTGAAGCATCACACACACCGACAGTACTACGTAGTGCCGGCCTATTGGATAAGGGCTGGTTGAGTAGTGGTAGTGAGTCATCAACGAATAAATTAATCAATATTTGCTCCGCATTGCTGTGTATTTTGTTAGCTTCATTTCTTCAGCACACAACAAATTAATTAATTAATTAATTTTTAGCAACTTTATATTTTTCTGTGAATGTGAACAAAAAAAAATTAAATGATAAAAAAAACTGCATACATGGAATAAAAGCAACATAAGTGTATGTTTAATGCCCAAGAGATTGTTTATAATAACGAGAAAAATATTTAATAAAAAATTAAAACTTAATTGAGAGGAGAAATTAAATTTAATAAACACAAAAAAAAAAAAATTATAGTGAAAAGTAATTAACGTGCAAAATTGGCCTGAAGTGTACCATTTCTGAAAAAAATTTATAAAAAGTAATGAAGAAAGAGATGAAAAAAAAAATTAATTATATATATTGAGAGTAAATTATTATAATTATTATTACTGTGAAGATTAATAATTAACTAAATAGGAATTAAGTGACAACGCATGAAATGATAAAAATAAGTCTGATGGGGATGCAAACTGTTCTTAGTGCAATGATTGTTGTAATGACTGCAGTTGCTGTTGATATTTTTCGGGAGATTTTTATTTTTGTGAGGGGTCGTTCACTTACTTTCCCGATTAGTCCTAGATCTTGCTACTCTTAAATTTATTATACCGAGTGAAAATAAGCAGCGAATCACAGTTTTCGCTATAAACACGAGTCAAAATTAGTCATCACGTTGTCGTCAAGGGAACCTTAAGTCTTACCATTACTACTACGATTTAGCGTTGCCCTAGCAAACAGACCTCATAACACAAATCTGTTAATCGATCAAAATTCCGACCTTATGCATGCTTACTTTAACTTGGTGCTTACTTTAGTGTCACGTCGGTCTGATGCAGGATTTTGGATTGATATATCGACTGATTTTGCATGATTGGTATATAATGTAGAAAAATTTGAATCCGTCCCGAGCGTCATTATACTGAATTTCATTTTTGCTACCGAAAAACGGCCAAAACAGCCACATTCAGGACAACATCACGTGTTGCTGTTAACAAAGCTAAAGAATGGTGTCTTAGCGATTAAGTTGAGCTGATTTGGTTTTTACTAATGAAGAATTACCATTTTTAATTCTGTCGAATTATTCCTTACATACTTCGGACTCCATCTCCTTTTGAGTCCAGTCATATGTGCTATAGGATTTTTGAGTGTCAAACGCATCTCGCTTCACTTCGAAGGGCAATGCTTAATATTTTCTACAATTTGTTAGATTCTTTTTGAAAGAAAAAATTAAATTTTTCTCAAAAACTGAGAAACTTATAAATCGAGAAATTTCTAGATTTGCCCTAGCATTTCCATTACAAAAAAAAGAAAGTCATAATTTTTGAATTTAGTCAAGTCTGCACATATTAAAGTTCAGACTTTTAGCTACGATTTAAGCAATATTCTGCAATATTAAAATTCAAACTTAAAGCAAATTTGTAACAAAAGATTGAAAAACAAGAGTGAGAACTGTATGGAATTGACTAGAATTTTGTATGAAAAAGTCAACACGACTCGATCTGTTTGAAAAATTCAAGTTAATTTTAAGTTTTGTCAAAAAAGTATATCGAACACCTCAGATTCCATACTAAATAATATGCTGAAGACCCCCCAAGTTGTTGACAAAAATCAACACAGAAAGATGAAGCAGCAACATTTATTGATCGACACTCCCACTGATCGACACCTTTTATGCAGTTTATTGTACACTAACAGACAAAGAGCATGTTTTCAAGAGCTTGCTCTACTTAAATATACTAGTAAGGTATGCTCGAAAACGTGCTCTGAGCTCACTTTGCTCTTGAGGGCTTGCTTTTTGTCTGCTGTGAGTAGATTTGAATACATTGCAATATGACCGCTTTGGATCTGCATCAGATATCTTCTATGATTCATAAAATACACACAAAGAAAATCACTCACAAAATAAAAAATATTTAAGAAGTTTCCACACAAAACTGATGAAAAAATTTGCAAAAAAAAATTGTTTTTCATATAAAAAAATGATGATAAAATTCGTGTAAATATTCATAGATGAAAATTTTCATGTACGCCATTTGCATTAAAGGTTAAAAATTTAAATTTGTTTTACATGAAAGGAGTGAACGATGAGCGCAATGAAGATGACAAGATTATAATGACAAAAAAAAATTGATAGAAGATGAATTTTAAAACCTTGTAAATAATTTCTTTATTTTTGTATGGGACCACGTGATTTTTCTATCCAAAAAATAAATGGAAGTTGAAAGAAACATAAAAATTTATTTCCTTTCCTCTCTCAATCTGTAGCATTCCAAAAAAAACAAAGGATATTAAAGAAGCTTTTAATTTTATCCATAACATTATTTTTCTTTCAATTATTGCATCTCTTCCTACATGTAACTGCTAAGTAATTGATAAGACGTATAATAAAGAAGAATATTTTGTTTGTTTTTATAGGCTTTAATTTTAAGTCATTTCTATCTTTCTTTAAAAATGATGAAAAAGTGTAAAAAATAAAAAAAAATGAAAAATGCTATAATAAATGAAAATGATGGTGAGATAAAATGTATGAAGCATGTTGAATTACTTGTTATTTTTATTGAGTTTCAGATGAGTGAATTTCAGAGCTGACAAAAAAGGAACCGAAAATTTCTTTGTAATTTAATACCATCACCAGATCCAACAAATTTCTTGTTTTCTCGGTTTTGGCCTTTTTTCTACTTATTTGCAAGACGTAAAGCTTCGAGAAAATTCTTTGTTCGTCAATAAAATATCTGAAGGTTTTAATACATTGTGGATCTTTTTTAGAAGTTGCCAGAAGTTTTTGGTTTTAAATAATATTTTTAATAAGTAGCGTTCTCTAGGAGGTCGTCAGATTACTTGCATAGTTGGCGTATCCTGAGAGTTTGGCTCAAATATCCTTCCTCATTTCAGATAAAAGTCTTCAATTAGCTATTTTCAAATCTGATGTGTTCGGATTCAAATTATGTGTACTGTTATTATCCATCTATTATCACAAAAACTTGAACATTTAAGTGCTTCTGTGAAAAAATCGGCAATTTGCATAGCTACAATTTGGTGTCGAAAGTCGTCGATTTGATTCCAGCTATTTTAAAATTAATTCTTTTTCAGAAGTTTTGATACTTAAACTACTCAATGAACGAGAGAAAGATGAAATGCATGCGTATCGTTGGACTAACGAACGGTTCAGCAATAAGACAATTAAGTGTGAAAAATATATATAAAATCAATTTAGCTTGAATGTACAATACTATGTTTTAACCAAGTTACAACTATACGTTAACTGAACAGTAGCCAGCTATTAACTAATTACAACCGTATTTTTGTCTTCGGGCTAGATTCTTAAAAACGAAATCTGTCAAAATCGTGTAATCTTACAATGTATCACGCCGTATGATTTGAATACGGTATGGCAGTATTGTCCAAACTGTGCGTCGAGAAAAAAATCCATAAATAGGTTGTATTTTAAGATTTCAAGCTACATTTTAGGTATTTTGCACTTACGCTTGGATTTCACTTTATGGTTTTATTGGAGTCGTTGCCTGAAAAAAACAATATTAAAATTTAGAAATGCGATAAAGTTGTCATATTGGCAGCGATAGGCCAAGCAGCTTTAGGCGTCATCTTATGTCATGAAATAGCTGATATACGATGCTGTATAAGTAAAGCAATCATGTTTCTATTTTACATAAATGCACATATCCTAAAATCATGATCCAATTATTATTTGGGATATTCCACCTGAATACACTTCTCTTCTGTTGCCATGCTTATTTTTTCTAAGATTAAAACGCCCCAATTATGCTGTCATCGTCTTAAATCTTTCAAATGCTCTTAAAATTAGCTTTAATTTAAAAACAAACAATACCAAATAGCTTGTGGAAGTAGAGACTAGTTTCATTAATTTAATCTAAAATCAGACAGATTATTTTAGATGCGTGACGCTCAATTTTGAAATTTCTCGAAGAACAACAAATAATTATAAGTTTTGTAAGGAGTAATTCCATTTTCTGAGAATAGAATGACGCAATTCCATTTTCTGAGAATAAAACTGGCAAGGCAGGTTCGAGAAAAATTCTTTGTTATTATTTTGAAGATGAATTTTTTACAGGTATTTGCGGTTGAAGATTGAAAGGGTTTGGAAAATACTTTCGAACAAAATATATTTTTAGTCAAAATATTTCTCAATATATCCAGAAGAGTCCTTAAGCAAGGGGATTCATATTTCTTATTAGAACTGATTAAAGCTACAAGAGCATCATTGAGGGGTTGAATGAAAAAATTTTAAATATTTATTCATGAAATATTCAATTAAAAAATTAATTCTTTACACATTTTTTTTATTCCTTCAACCTGCCTACTATTTGCCTTTTACTTTACACGCTTTAATCAGCTTGTTTTTATTCATCACAGATGTCAATTTTTTTTAATAAGCGTACACAACTCTAATATTTGTCATCTCAACAACCCCTCTGTGCATCTGTCATACTATATACAAAAAACAAGAAGGATCAAGGCTGTCTTCATCTTGTTAACCATTGGCAATAACTCAAGTGGTTCCTTCTCAAGAATTTCTATTTTGAATGATTAATTAAATGAATTAAATGAAAAATCTTTTTTTTTACCAGAATTGTCTCATTTTTTGTGTCTGTGTTCATAAATTTTTGACATAATAATGAAGCAGCCACAACAAAGGCACGAGAAATTTAAAACCCTTTTTTATTCTTGTTTCTCTATTTCCGTCCTTTTCTATCCTTCAACACAATATTTTTGTGCATTTAGCTAGACTGAAATTCAATAGAATTGAACCCTATGAAGGTTTTAACAATTCAACTGCTCTGTGTGTATATTAAAATATATATTGGTTGATGCTGACGCTGCTGGTGTGTTTTGAAATTTGAATTTATTACGTCTATTTAATTAGCATGAAAAAAGGATGTTAATAAATCAATTGTAATAGAAGAGAGACTTGAAAATATTTTTCAGTTCTTTTTTTGTTGTGTATGCATTAATGTGGAAAGGGGGAAAGGAATTGTATTCATAAATGGCATTATTAAAAATCATAATCATAATAATAATCGTGACTAAAACCTCTGACATATATTCGACTTATGTTGAATGTAATATAATGAAATGATGTGGTATTGTGTGAATTTTTGTCGGTCTGTTTGGGATTGTTCTGGGAATTTTATGAGGTATTTATGGATTTTATGAAGCAGAGCCTGAGTAGAGTTAAAGAGCGAAGCATTGAAATTTAAGAAATAGGCGATTGACACATAGTTATATGTGGTCCACAAGGCAACTAAGAGCTGAGACATGTTGACCTTTAGTTAATTTGAAGCAGTTTCCATTTGGCTGTCAAGTGGTTGTTAAAGCCAAGCGAACGTCGTTTAGCTGAAAATATATTAATCGCATGGCTGCTGTACGGATAACATTGGAGTGCCTTCAGGAATATTACTTAGTAATGGAAGTTCTTCAACACAGTAGTAAGATTGAGACTTTGGGCAATATATTATGATGATGTTGTTGTAAATTTTGTGAAAATGCATTCTTCATGATGCATTCGACATTTTGTTACGACATCCTAATGACGTTGTGATGACTTTGCGACTAGCTTTCTTCATATGACAATTATTTAACTGTCGTTAAGACATCATAACAAATGCATTTTCCCCTTGATATTGGAAATTTGCAGATGGAAACCAGCTATAGAGCCAGCTTCAGGCGCCATATGAGAGATCATAATTGATCTGTATGGTAAGCAAAGGAAGTAAGTGAATAACAAATGCATATAAGATATAATGGTCATGATGTGTTGCTGGATTACAATACCGGGACATCTTGCAGACTAGGCATTAAGAATTCTAATTAAGGGTCTTTGACATGATCGAGATAACCCTAGACAGTCTTAATCTCGATCTTGACAATATGATTCGAAATTGAAACAACAACAACCCTCATTAGTAATAAATTTCAATTGAATTTGGACATTTTGAGATGAAATTCAGTATATTTGAAGTATAGTGGTCATTTTAGAATACTGTATTATAAATGAAGAATATTAACCAGAATCAAATATCCTATTCATTACTAATAGTTGCATAACGTTGCTACATCAACCTCATTAGAGCAAATATCATCATTAGACCATTTTAAGTCGTTATCATTATATGGATCGTTGTGTATTTATGAACAGAAAAGGAAAAGAAACATCCAGGTCAAGGTTACTCTGAACATCTCTTTATCGTTAAATTCTGTAAAAATCTGTTAAATTCAAACTTAAATCATTAAAAATCGCGTTAAAATTCCCAACTACTACACAAAATGCGCTCATATCCCTCACATAAGTCCATATGCCTTTATTACTTTTTATATTGTCTCGGATGAAAGGCAGTGGTTATGTTTTTGCATATTCAGTTCATAAAAAAAAATTCTATTCAAATGTCACTGGAACTAAACAACTCTCTTTCATATTTTATTGAATTAAACAACTCGACGCTAAAAAGCTGCTCCTGATTATGATGAAATTTATTAATAAAAGAAGATTTTTTCTTTTATCCTTCAATGAATGCATTTTATGAGTTTTGTTGAGCTCAATTTAATTCCTTTTTTGGGAAATTTTTAAATTAAATTTTATGGAATTTATAATGCAGTGAAAAGTACATATTTGATGAATAGACATCGAATGTGAACGTAATCATGCACATATTGTGTGATAGTCGAAATCAAGATATTCTGTCAAAAAATTTGCATCTGAATGGATATAAAATTTCATTAATTCACACATTCAATTCCACGTGAAGTCGCTCATTTTTCAAAATTTTCACTCTACCAACAAAATCGATGAATCACTCAATGCTGTATGACTAATTGAAGCTCTGCATTTAATATCAATATCGTTAAATGAATTGTGCAGCCTGAATCAGGAAAAAAAAAGTTTTAAACACTGCGGTGATGTTTAAAATTGATATCAATTAGCGACAATTCAAATTAAATTTATGTCAATCGAGAGTGAGATTGGGAAGTTGAATTTTCATTAGTAAATTGAGCACAATTTATTTGGGCAAGTTTGAAAATTTTTGATGATTTATTGCGCTGCAAAAATTCCTGTTGTTAGGGAATAATTCGATGTTTGGAATCCAATATCCGAACAGTGACAGCTTATTTGTTAGTGAAGTAAGGCTACGCAGGCAGGTATTCAAATGGGTTTTGAGGATCAAACCTCTACCTTATTCCTAGCGTAGCAAAATTAAGTCTTCGTATTAAAAGAAAGGCCCGAAATTAATCTGATGGCATAAATTTTAAACTGTTTGAGGCCAAACTAGGGGTTTGTCCCATATTGTGTCATTCGGAGTGGGTAATGACTATCATGCTTATTATAATCTAAGAGCGTATTCGGGGAGAAGACGTCAAAATACCCTCCATTTTTTGGAAACAATCGTCAATTTTCTAGAATTTTGTGAAAAAACCTCAAAACTACAATTAAGTTTTGGCGGTCCATACAAAACAAATTTAAACCCATTTTATCTCCCATTACTTACTGGCAGATAAAAATGCTGGCTATTTGAGCCTAAAACGTTGCCTAAAAATGCTTTCTTTCTGATTCTCTCGGTCGCCGACTTATGCCATCATAACTCTTATACAAATTTCTCCTTTGACATCTAAAATGGCAATTCACTGTCTACCCCATGGTACATCGCTGAATAACGGTAAGACTCGCAGTTACCCTAATGCATCACCATGACGACTAATTTTGACTCATTTTTACGGCGAAAAATTTGTTCATCGCATTGTGCCTGCCCGGGGAAATGATGACATATAAATTTACAGTACCTTGAATCTGTATTTATTACCAAACTTACTACAACCGTATCCATTTCATAAGTCCATCACCCATAAATCATTTAATATTAATATTAAAATAAACTCATTAACTTTAATTATTATCTCTATTGAAAAATTGAATAAAATGTCAGTCCATTTTACTCAGAACGCAAATTTTTTGGCAGTAAATGTGATACTTTTATCAATGATAATGAAATTGAAAATATCTGTTGCGAATTGAGTGTCATGACATAAATAAATATGCCGAATAATTGATGTCGGAAAAATTTAATTTTAAATAAAATAAATAATTGATTTTCTTTTATTTTTATTAAATTTTTGCACTATCTGAATGAGATAATGATGCGGAAAAATGCGGAATTGAATTTAAGGGGTCGATGACATGTTATGTAACGCTCTTGGTCGGTGGGAGGTGGGACGGCAGGGGTAGTTGCTGAGTCTCAAACAATGTAAAATTGGACAAATTGTTAAGAAGGCAAGGGAGGAAGGGGGGAGGGGGGTTGTCCTGAGGGGTTGTCGATTTTTTCGTGTGACGTAACAATTGAACGGTCCCCTTGACAATTCTGTGAAATATTTCAAAATAAAAAAATGCATTTCGTTTGTGTCAGATTTACAGCTAACTCATTAATGGTGACTATGTTATTCATACCTTTGAACAAGCTGAGAACAAGCATATACAAAGACAGACTTACTGTTCAACTTATACTCAGAACCGAACACAATACGACCTTCGTGTCTATTATGACGAAAATATCACTTTTGTAAATATCAAGCATCAAACCTAATTATATTTTCAATGGAATTCCTCGTCTCCAAAATATCATCACAACGAAATAAATTTTTACAATGTAGCATGAAACATTGAAGTCTACAGCAACCCCCAACTGCTTTCCAAAAAATCCTTTACCATTACGTTAATATTTCCACATTACCGAGAATCACATGACTTTAAGTATCGAATTATCTACTCGATTTAATTCAAGGTAAATGATTAGGAAAATATCAGATTACAGAAGAATTAACAAGTCGTAAAAACGAACGACACGACGATAACAATAATGATGGAGAATGTGAAAAAAGTATCAATTTCATTACCTATTAGATATGATGTGATGACAGTCTAAATAAGATTTATTTACAAAAGTCAATAATTTGTTACATCTTGTAATATTAATGTGTGATTTGTGGTGATATTAAGGTTTATGAAGCCATATGGACGCTAAATGAAAGCAGCTTCCATTTGGTGTTACATGTAGGAAATCGACACTGCGATTGATAATCTTTTGTACCATTCCAAAGCCTCGATAGAATGTCTATGTCCTTGATGATACCAATGATGTCTAAATATCGCTGTTTAAGTATATCCTTAACAACAATTAAGACCATTTAAAGGTGTTTAACCCGCGGAATACATAATGACATACTCAACATGGTTGGTAAATGGAAGTGGCTTCCATTTGGTGTTAATAAAAGAGCTCATCGCAGCCTTTCTTACTCTTGTCGCTCGGGCTAAATATTTTTTGTTAGGGCAGTGTTGGCCAACCTTTTTGCACGACATACAATCATATTCACACCAAATTTTCAATTTGGGTGAATATATTGCTTTTGGTATTTTGAAATTTCAGTTTTTTTAATTTGCTGCATCAGGCTTACAGAATTGACAAATATTTTCAATAGTGGAAAGTCTGTGCCTGAAAATACCAATCCAACAGTGAAAACCGCATCTTGATTGGTGCTTCCTGTGCCGAGAAATCGCAAAAAAACACTTTCTGTTATTTAGTTAGTTAGTTAGTTAGTTAGTTAGTTAATCAGCACGATATCTCTCTTCAAACTCAATACTAAGACTTCGGGTTTTTTGCTTCTGGTAGGGAATGGGTATGGCAAGAACTGTATTGTTTTTGGAGCCATAAGATGCTTCCATTGAGGCACAAGATGTAAAAAACTGTCTTTTTTGGTCCAAATTATAGTCGATTATTGCAAAATACATTTTTGTAAACAAACAAAAAAATAAAGTGAACTAAATCTTACTGGATCTCATTTTAATGGTCTGGAAGTGAACTGGACCCTACTGACTCTTGTTTTTATGTATGTCGAAGTTATATGGATCATACTGGATCTCATTATAATGTTCTGGAAGGTATATGGATCCTACTGGATCTCATTTTAATGGTCTAGAAGTGAACTGGATTCTACTGGATCTTGTTTTTATGTATCTGGAAGTTGTATGGATCCTACTGAATCTCATTTTAATGGTCTGGAAGTGAACTGGATCCTACTGGATCTTGTTTTTATGTATCTGGAAGTTGTATGGATCCTACTGGATCTCATTTTAATGGTCTGGAAGTTGTATGGATCCTACTGGATCTTATTATAATGGTGTAGAAGTGAACTGGATCCTACTGGATCTTGTTTTTATGTGTCTGGAAGTTGTATGGATCCTACTGGATCTCATTTTAATGGTCTGGAAGGTATATGGATCCTACTGGATCTCATTTTAATGGTCTGGAAGTGAACTGGATCCTACTGGATCTTGTTTTTATGTATCTGGAAGTTGTATGGATCCTACTGGATCTCATTTTAATGGTCTGGAAGTGAACTGGATCCTACTGGATCTTGTTTTTATGTATCTGGAAGTTGTATGGATCCTACTGGATCTCATTTTAATGGTCTAGAAGTGAACTGGATCCTACTGGATCTTGTTTTTATGTATCTGGAAGTTGTATGGATCATACTGGATCTTATTATAATGGTGTAGAAGTGAACTGGATCCTACTGGATCTTGTTTTTATGTATCTGGAAGTTGTATGGATCCT
Organism: Chironomus tepperi; assembly: GCF_022539635.2. Taxonomy (NCBI): domain Eukaryota; kingdom Metazoa; phylum Arthropoda; class Insecta; order Diptera; family Chironomidae; genus Chironomus; species Chironomus tepperi. The sequence goes on from NW_027226278.1 coordinate 13,369, forward strand.
ACTGGATCTCATTTTAATGGTCTGGAAGTGAACTGGATCCTACTGGATCTTGTTTTTATGTATCTGGAAGTTGTATGGATCCTACTGGATCTCATTTTAATGGTCTGGAAGTGAACTGGATCCTACTGGATCTTGTTTTTATGTATCTGGAAGTTTTATGGATCCTACTGGATCTCATTTTAATGGTCAGGAAGTGAACTGGACCCTACTGGATCTTGTTTTTATGTATCTGGAAGTTGTATGGATCCTACTGGATCTCATTTTAATGGTCTGGAAGTGAACTGGATCCTACTGGATCTTGTTTTTTTGGGTTTGGAAGTTGTATGGATCCTCCTGGATCTCATTTTAATGGTGTGGAAATGAACTGGATCTTACTGGATCTTATTTTTATGGGTCTGGAAGTTATATGGATCCTACTGGATCTCATTTTGATAGCCCGGCTCGTATAGTGATCTATAAATGTACTGCAATCTACCCAAGTCGGGCGAGCGAAGCTCAGCCCGGCTCGTATAGTGATCTATAAATGTACTGCAATCTACCCAAGTCGGGCGAGCGAAGCTCAGCCCGGCTCGTATAGTGATCTATAAAAGTACTGTAATCTGCCCAAGTCGGGCGAGCGAAGCTCAGCCCGGCTCGTATAGTGATCTATAAAAGTACTGTAATCTACCCAAGTCGGGCGAGCGAAGCTCAGCCCGGCTCGTATAGTGATCTATAAAAGTACTGTAATCTGCCCAAGTCGGGCGAGCAAAGCTCAGCCCGGCTCGTATAGTGATCTATAAATGTACTGCAATATACCCAAGTCGGGCGAGCGAAGCTCAGCTCAAAACTATGACCGGTATTGAAAACCCTAACTGTAATCTAGTTCGGACGCAGTCCGGACTTGGTTGAGAGAAAACACAAATTTTTGCGACCTGAACGGAGCGAAGCGAGTGAAGGCGTGAAAATTTTCCCAAGGATTAGAAACTGCATATCTATGAATATATGTTACCGTGAGTAGTTAGACGGTTCGAGCGAAGCTCGAACACCTATAGTTCGAACGCAGTTCGGACTTGGTTGAGCGAAGCTCACAAAATTTTGCGACCTGAACGGAGCGAAGCGAGTGAAGACGTGAAAATTTTCCCAAGCACTAGAAACTGCATATCTATGAATATATGTTGCCGTGAGTAGTTAGACGGTTCGAGCGAAGCTCGAACATTAATTGTTCGAACGCAGTTCGGACTTGGTTGAGCGAAGCTCACAAATTTTTGCGATCTGAACGGAGCGAAGCGAGTGAAGACGTGAAAATTTTCCCAAGCACTAGAAACTGCATATCTATGAATATATGTTGCCGTGAGTAGTTAGACGGTTCGAGCGAAGCTCGAACATTAATTGTTCGAACGCAGTTCGGACTTGGTTGAGCGAAGCTCACAAATTTTTGCGATCTGAACGGAGCGAAGCGAGTGAAGACGTGAAAATTTTCCCAAGCACTAGAAACTGCATATCTATGAATATATGTTGCCGTGAGTAGTTAGACGGTTCGAGCGAAGCTCGAACATTAATTGTTCGAACGCAGTTCGGACTTGGTTGAGCGAAGCTCACAAATTTTTGCGACCTGAACGGAGCGAAGCGAGTGAAGGCGTGAAAATTTTCCCAAGCATTAGAAACTGCATATCTATGAATATATGTTGCCGTGAGTAGTTAGACGGTTCGATCGAAGCTCGAACATTAATTGTTCGAACGCAGTTCGGACTTGGTTGAGCGAAGCTCACAAATTTTTGCGACCTGAACGGAGCGAAGCGAGTGAAGGCGTGAAAATTTTCCAAGCACTAGAAACTGCATATCTATGAATATATGTTGCCGTGAGTAGTTAGACGGTTCGAGCGAAGCTCGAACATTAATTGTTCGAACGCAGTTCGGACTAGGTTGAGCGAAGCTCACAAATTTTTGCGACCTGAACGGAGCGAAGCGAGTGAAGGCGTGAAAATTTTCCCAAACACTAGAAACTGCATATCTATGAATATATGTTGCCGTGAGTAGAGAAATGGTTCGGAAACAGTTCATTCATTTAAATAATTTTAGTTACTCTATAAGTAATAATTATTTATCACATTTATTTCATAAATCAATTATTTTGTTCAAGTTGTGTTTTTAATTCTTGCACAGATACAGTTTTCTGATCTACGTATGGTGTGAATATTCCCATGAAGCGTGATCCGCTTCATTACTAGTTTATAGCATAAAAAAAGATTCGGCGGCATACAGTGATGGACAACCTGTGTGCTACGACACCGAAAATGTTTGGAATTACCTCAAATCATATGCTGTGTGCGGTTTCGGTTGATGCTTATTATCAAAGTGTGCCGCAAAAAATAAAGGTTGGCGAGCTCTGCACTATTGTGCTTCAGCACACAGTTAAGACAACACTGCATTAGAGAGAAAATTCAGTAGCTAAATATTTGAGTTCCGAAACATTTTGCTTTAGTTAAATACAATTCGACGTTTAAGTTTGGCCTGAAGAAAGCAAAGCATCAAGATCATTGCACTGCTTTCATACTATAATAACCATAAGACAGCATAAAATATCCACTAGACAAATATAAGCTCTGAATATTTTTTTTTCTCATTTCCAATTCACAGAAAAGCTTAAGCAGAAAAAATGTACATTTCCAATTTAAACTTTTTTACATGAAATTTTCATTTTTTTTTTGCTTCTCTTTACATCCACAATCATTGCTTAAAACTTTTTCATTTCCCATGAACAAATTCAGATTTTTTTTTTACTTCCCTCTCAGCAATATGTAAAGGAATTTGTTTCGACAAATTTCTTATCAAAAAGTATGTTTCATTCAAAATTCTATCATGAATGCATAACAGTGAGGATTAATTCATGCGATGATAAAGAGCTTTTACGCTTCGGATCTTTGGAAGCCTCGAAAGAGGAAAGATTTTTTTTTATATATTCCTTCCTTATTTCTTTTTCTTAACATTCAATCTCATTTTTCGCTTGTTAAAAAAATCCACTTCTGATTGATGGCAATTGAATGAATGCAAATGGTACAGAGTCTGTCTGTGAGTGCTGGCAATTTTAGTAATCAAGACTGACGGCACAGCAGATTTATTCTTTTGATTTTGTGTCTGTAACAATTTTTTCTTGGATTTTTTCTGTTTAAATATATTCATGAATTGATTTTATGTGGAACATTTAGACTTGAAGATTGCTGAGTAGCTTTCATACATAATTTAAGTTATTTTGGAGTTATGAGATGAAACTTTTACTAGATGACGCAATGGCTAAGTGTTTCTGTTATTGAAATTTGCTAAGTTAAAGTTGAAAAGAGGATTGAATCCTTAGTATCTTAATTTGGCAGAAATTTTCAGAAGATAGCAAGAGAACAAGTAAGAACTCTTGGGAGACAACTGTTTGTGGAGATAGTGTTCCACTTGGTGGAAGCTATCGATAGACTTAGATTCAGAAGGATTCTTTATATGTGAGATTGCGGATCACAATTGATCTGTACTACCAGTGAAGTAAATAAATACAAGACAAAAGGTTTTATGGGAGCTGGCTGTCGCTGCAATCGGCTTTCGTCTCAGACAACTAATGGTATGTATCCGTTCGTATGTAAATAAGTTGATCCAACAGATGAAGTTTCAAAATTCTCCGTAAAACCCGATTGGGTAAAGTAATTTTTTGGAAATCAAAGGAACTAGAATTGAAGTTCACACATTCTTCGATGTCGGTTATTTTCATGAGTTTTACATTGTATTGGGCTAGATCGGTAACACTCTAAGAAAACACGTTGGGGTAAGATTGGTATAAAACTACGGGTCTGCAGTTATGAACGAAATTTAAGGTACAGCTAAGATGGATTTAGACTATGTCTACAAATAAAGAAGCAGCTTTGAAGGCCAAACAATTTCATGAACATGTGTCTTTGGCCGGTGTTGATCTAACAGAGAAAGTGCAATTTAGAATAACAGATCCACAAGTGGGATTTGAACTCATATTCTATGATTTTCTTAGATCGGCTAAAAATCGGCTAAACAATCACTTAAAGCGGAATTTAGGGCTTAATAGACCTTTGAGCTTAGCAAATTTGACTGAGAATCCTAGTATTTCATGTAGAGAACCATTTTAAAACCTGACATGGTTTTTAGATGGCTTCATTTCGCCAAAAAATAAAGAAATTGATTTTAGCCGAAAAAGTCGGCTTCGACCTCTGGTTAAACATATTCTGTATTAATATTACTGCCATTACAAGGATCATATTCAACAGTTTTTAATCGTATGAGATTCAAATTTCATAGAGAATTAAAAGTTTATCATCATCATCATTGCTAAAAGAACCCATGACTCAAAAGACAGTAATAGATTTATATTTTCATTCTAGAAATATAGTTCAGTGTTAAAAATATTTCATTTTAGCATTCCAAATCTAATTTTTAATAAATCCAATTCAATTTAACATAATTTCACCAAAAATGCTGGAATTATTCTAATTTATATTTAAATAAAATTTAGGTCGTCCCTCAAAAAATTCATAATATTAAAATTATTTGAATTTAAATTTTTGTAAAAAAATAATAATCTAAAAAGCGTTTCAGATGCAAATTTTTCAGCACTGAATTAACTTAAAAAATTTTTCTGAGTAGGTAGTTAAATATTTTTCTACTTTTCGTTTCTTCCTTTTTTCCTCACCAGCTTTTATGCTTATGCTCATTGATTGAATTTTATTTTACATAAATTATTCAAACATAAAACGGCAAAAAGAAAATTTAATTTGACAAGCTTTTCCATCAATTCGAATTTCTATTCAGTAAGGAGAGGGAGGAAAAAGTAAACGAAAAAAAAATTTTCATTGGAATTCAATTCAATAGACAAAGAAACGGTGAAGCGAAAGAGCGAGGAAGGAAATAATAAAAAAAAAGTATTCCTTTGAAGAGGAACTGCTGAAAAAATTTCTTCTCCAAAACAGTCTTCAGTGAATTATTCACAAAAAACCAAAGCGAAGCTTTTTTTATTTTGATTCATTTAATTAGAGAACTTTTTAATTAATTTTGTAAATTTTTTTGTATTTTCCTTCCAGTTTCTTTAGAGATTTTGGCTTTTTTGGAATTTTTTTCTAACATTTTTCTGTTTCTAGTATTGTGGGCGTTCTGGAGGTACATGATGTTAGCAACGCAGAAACTTGTTTATGATGATTTTTTAGTTTCATCATAATTAATTGTTTACAAATTACGACTTGAGTCTGTCTGGTACTCTAATTTGTTTAGTTGAATGTCTAGTTTCAAGGACGACAAATTGTATTGTTATCTCATTATAAGCGGGTACGCCCGCTGAGGCTACATCCCCAGCTGAGTGTGATGATCTAACAGGAAAAGTGCAATTTCGAATTTTGGATTCCGAATGGGACGTTTTCAGTCACATGTTGATGCTACTGAACTACATATCGAGGGTTTTTCGACTAAGTGTCAAATTGCAATATATATGTAAATTATACATATATCTTTTGTATCCAGTTTACTATTTCACTCCTTCAAGGGGAAAACAACAACTTGTTAGCTTATGCAGAACCATAATATGGAACAGTTGTTGGCAAACTTTGGTTTTTCGTAGCATATCTTGATGGTAATCCTTGACCAGAATCAAACACGACACTATGAAAAGGTTTTGAAGTACACTAGTGTATCGGGGCACACATAGTGCTCACCACTAAATTAGATACTTGTGACACTTTACCCATCAACAATTATTTGTAAAATTAAAGTTATAGGTCAAAAAAGGCATGGAGTTATACATTCTAATTAGAATGGACAATAGCTCATGCCAATGGATTCGTCGCGGGATTGAACACATTGAAATAAGTAACTGATCGAGACAGTATTCAATTTGGGATTGAGAATTGGGAAGCAGTAGCCAGCGATTGAGTTCGTGTCTATGAGTTATACTTTCTATGGGAGGCACCTATGATAGGCCATGGATCACAATTGATATCTACTGCTCGCGAAGTAAAGTAAGTAAGAATTAAGATCCACATAACTTCTGATCATAATCTTGTCCATTGTCATTAAATAAGAACGTTTTCTGATTGTCAGCATGGTGTTGTTAAATCAATTATTCACCATCAAAATGGGCTGAGTAGTACCAAATCGTCAATGATGTTCCAATAAGTTTTAACCGAACAACATTCAGAGGGATAGTCAGAAATTTAGCTCTCACTCCCTGACTACACCCTATACATCACTTAATGAGTTTTAAGAAATTTCAACTCAGCAATTTCCTCAACATATTAAGTAGATATCCCAAATTAAATTCAAGTAGGCTAATTATAAACTGACAACCCGACAAATTATGTACAAACAGAAAAGCTTAAAATCCTTAATAATAACCGGAAGAAGAAAAGAAAAACCAAGAAAAAGAAGTAAAAAAAATTGTAGTCAGAAGGAAGTTAGCGATTAAAAGAGGTAAGTATGTTCAGGAAATTTGACTTCAACTCATGCTGCCTGTCTTCTGCCTGTCTTTAAGGAAAGGAAGAAAAAAAAAGTTTATAAGCCAAAAAGAAAAAGTTTCCTTAAAAAATAATTTTTTTATGTTTAGCAAAGTTAATCAATTTTGCTACATCAACGCTTATGTTATCTATGTGGGTTGCAAAATTTGCTTGCTTTACTCCTCAGTTCCTCTGTATGCTTTTTTTTCGCACATGAACTGTAAAAGTTTTTTTTTCATGTGAATGAATATTTTTTTATCTATTCATGTAATAGATTTTTATATAAGCAATGATACGAGTTAAAGGAATCTGAAATTGTGTAAGTATTTGCTAAATTGTTGCAAATAATTTTACAAGTTCTTTTATGGGGTGAAATGGAATTTTTTGTTTGAAATCTCTTTCAAAGGGTATTGCAAGAATGATACTTTTGTGAGAATTTTGTGGTACTTTTGAATTAAATGGCAATTAAAGATTTAATCAGCTATATAAGCACTGACTTGGTGCTCACAATTTGCCACAGCACAATTTGGTTAATCGAGTGAAGATCCAGCTCCAGCACATTACGTAGAAATGGACGAAAATCAGGCCTCAATCTGACTTGACTCTGACTTAATGGCTACGAATCTGGCCTGTCGTCAATATCATATGACCAGGCGAGCTGGTCACTTGATGCTGTTTCTGGTCTAAATTCAGAACATATCAGAGTCACACCGGCCTGGCATCATATTTTGGATTGATTGGCAGACTTGTAACTTGAAATTATTCAATCGATTCCTAAAATGCTTAATATTGCATCAAAATAAATTGCTAAGGTCAATTGAGCTAATAAGATAATATATTGGAGGATAAAGGGTATACTCAGAAGACACACAAAATTGAAATGGCCGAAAACCCTGCCCTAAGCAGGTATGCATTTGACGACAGGCCAGATTCAATGAAAGTTGCCGTTATGTCAGAGTCATGTCAGAATGAGGTCGGATATTCGGCCATTTCTACGTAATGTGCTTTCAGGTATAGTAGAGGATCTCTTTCATAAATAGACAAAAAATTCAATATAAGAACCCAACAGCACATCGTGCTCGTTAGAGTATCGCCCTAACTGCTGGAATTCTCCATTCAAATGGTGCCATCCCCAAATGGACAAATATAAGTTAGAAATCGTCATCAACTGGACATTAACTTACTCATCAACGAGGTATAACTTACTTTTGTACATTCGAAATCAGAGCAACTGCATGTCTAACCATTCATACCGCGATGTAGCAGTGCCTTAACGAACACAGTGTGCTGTTCGGGTATCGACCCATTGCGAATCACAGGACGTTAAAAAAGTTTCTGAAAAGATTTATTTTCAAAGCTAAAACAGCTACTTTTGCAAGCTTATTTTCTTGTTGCTATGCCTTCTTCCCATCCGGTCGTATGCCAAGTGATTTTTCTCCTGCCAACACTCTGTTTGCCTTTTACGTTTCAAAGCAACGCCTGTCTCACAATGTCTGTTGCATGCTTCCTTAAAGTATGCCCGATTCAACCACACTTCCTTCTGCCAATCTCGACTTTAATAACCTGTGCAACATAACAGAGCTACATTGTATCATATTGAATTATTATAAAAAATCAAGTGGATTTAATAAGTTTAAGGAAGTATAAAATTTGTTCATGGACATTGAATCTCTGGAAATTGTGTAGGTTAAAAATGGAATCAAGGAACTTTTTGACAAATTATTATAGTGACTTACGTCATATTCCAGAAAAAAGCAAAAAGTCCATTTATTCAACCTTAAAAGAATCATTTCAAGAAAAAGATGTTTGTGACTAAAAAAAAAAAAAAATACACATTAGCTTTGCAGACCTTAAGATCCATAGCTGCGCGTTTATATGCGTTTCATGGCTATTGGGAGTTTAACGAGGGAGGATTCGCCAGATCTCTCGCTCAAACCTAGACCTACAGTTTATAGTGGAATCCGAACCACATCTTTGATGACATTACTGCCTGTTGCCTTCAAAGGGAGGCTGTGAGCCGCGTTTCCACTACATATGATTCGAAAAAGGACATGTGAAAAATTTCCCATGCCGAGTCTCGAACCCATGATCGCTAGATCGGTATTGCAATAATTATGTACCGAAGTACTAAACCATTCCGCCACCGAGCCACCTCGACTCACAAGTTTGTGACTAAACATCATGCATTATTCAATATTTTCTCAAAGCTTTTTTCCTTTTTTTCGTTTTTATCGTCATCGCAACCGCCATTAAGATACGTACAACAATTCATTCACATCATGAAATTTTCATGTTATTTTCCATCATTTTTACAACAGTTTTCTTCTATAATTTTCTTCTTCCTTCTTTATACATCACATAAAGAAAAGTTTTGACTGAGACATCTCGTTTATTCTCTTCATACCCCCAAAGAAAATGTCACAATTTACCAAAAAGCACCTATACCAACTATGCAAATACTTTTTTCCACATTTTATGGAAGACATAATTCATCTTTTGCCATCACATGTCTTCGCTATCATGACAATTTCTCTTTTTTTTTGTAGTAAGTATGTGTGGGTGTGTGTGGATGTGTATTTCCTATTTTTCCATTAGTTGAAACGTGATATGCCGAGATGTTGAGATGAGAGAGAGTGAAATAAGAACAAGAATATTTGACAATGAGTTTTTAAAGGCAATGTACAATGACGCATTCATGTTTTAAAGGGGCAACTGTATGAATTTGATTGTTTATGGAATCAATGTTTAGCAAGTGATAGGAGAAATGTGAAAGCTGGGCAATTTAAAAATTTATGATTCTATACATAGAATGCAGCTCTAGTCCAGGCTGAGAAACTCCGCGATAGTACCGCGGTATTCATACAAATTCCACTAAATACTGCAGTATTCCATATAAATACCGCCGATACCGCCTAGTTTCTCAGCCTGAGCTCTAGTTTGATAAAGTTTCGACTTAACAACCATTGGTATGGTACTAAATTCTTCTACATAGTATGCTTCTTTCCATAAACCATGTACAGCAAGAATAAGAGAAACTTATAGACATTCAAACTAAAGGTTCAGGATCGGGAAGTCTTAGCCGCGGTCTTGAGATTCATTAAGACCGAGACTTTAAAAAATTCTCTTTTAATCTCGGTATCGATTCCAGTTTCAGTCTTGAAATCGAGATTTCGCAAAATTTTTTTTAGATCATTGAAATCCAGATGAAAAGTGACGATTTCTCAGACTACTGCACTCAGTAGACTTAAGTTTATAGTGGAATCAGAATCCTTTATTGGAATTACTGTCTGTTCGATTGACCTTCAAATAGTTACCATCAAACACACCACTGACGATCGAAGCTCCTCCATATGTACTTAAAAGAGCAGATTAAAATCCTACTCAAATCCTCGCTTGTAGGGTGGCAGCCCCGCAAAAAAGCTAGGGAGAGCAGGCTTACAACTTGATTCCTCCGAACCCAACCTGTACAAAGAAAACTACAAAAGGATATTAGGAATGGAACAAAAATAAAAAAACCTACGCTTCAATCGTATCCTGTCGAGTTTCAATCGCAAGGCGATTATTATGTATACAGATAGTGAAGTATTAAGCAATTCAACAACTGAGCCACTTCGGCTGGAAATACTAAATTATTGAAATGATTGATATCATTTCATGTTTTATTAAATCTAGTATCAGATTTAGGCTTTCAGTAGAGACGGCCAATCGTTATAATAGAGGTAATTCATGCCATTTTGACATTTCTGTAATAAGGCTGAATGCACGCTAAACCTGAAAATAACTTTGCTACAAAAGTTCCAAGAAGTCTTGTTATGCACTAGTTTACTTGTTATTTACTAAAATTGCATGCGAATTGCACAAATTTAATTGGATATGTGAGAAGTTTAACAGGTATTTTTCATGAAACATATTAAATCTAAACCCGAACAGCACAATGCTTTCGCTAGGTCACCGCTTTGTCGTCGTAATAATGGTAAGTCGTGAAAAATGCTGTTCATCGAATTGTGCTGCCCAGAATAAATATTTTATTTAAATAATAGCAATTTCAAATTGTCATAAGGGACATTAGCAGCACAATTTCGGAAACTCATTGGAATCAGCAACATGGTTAGTCACAAAATTCCGTGTTTAAATACACTAAACTATTTCCTGATTGCCTGTTTCGTAACAATAACTATATTGCAACATCAACACTTTAAAATGGATATCCCACAAGATTTAGCTATTTTACGTGTCTTCTGACAGAATGCAGCCATCAATGTCTTTCACTTATTTTTTGTTACAGCATCTGCTAAAAAAGAAAAGTTTTTCCTCCTTCAATTTAGTTAGATGAATGTTTTTTTATTCTGTATTTTGTCTATAAACATTCTTCAAACTTCTTCTTCCTTCCCTTTTTTCACACTTTAAGAAATTGTTATTTAATGGAACAAATTGAGCGAAAGTGACATTTTCGTTATCATCGTTCTATCTTTCTTGTTCCTTTTTTTATGCATGTATATTTGCTTATTCTAGAGAAAAAATAAAGTAAAAAGTATATACATTTGAATTCATCGTTAACATGCCGAGAAATGAGAACATTCATTCCAAAAGAGAGAGGAATTGAAAAACAACACGGCGAGCAAAAATGTAGCAGCGCTTAATATATTTAGTATTGTTTCCCTATTTGAACATTTGCCAACTGTCAATTTATGTTTCATTAGAGAGAAAAAAATAACACGAAATTCCTTTTAGCGTTACGCACGCGAAAAAATTGAGGCAGAAAAGGAACAAGTAGACGAAAAAAAAAAAGAAACAGTCTTCAAGCTCACACATTTCTAATTTGCTCGCATTACAAATTCAAGAAGGGAGAAAAATTTCAGCACGTTTATATTTTATTGTATTTATATTGTCCTGTTGACTGTTTCATGGTTTATTAGATGTAGCGCCTGAGAATTTATGAAGCAATAATTTAGTTGGTGATTTTAATTTTGTTTGAGAATATTGACAAGGTTTCTGAATAATTGTATTACTATTAGGATTTTATGGAATTAAAATGAAATTAGTATCTAGTGTCATAAGCATCACATTGTAGCCAAGGGTACCACTATGTGCATGTGCTTACGGCAAGATGCAAATATGCTTTGATTGCTTATTTTACCCAATTTTAATGCTGAAATTCGTCGCATAGTAAGTACAAATGGATCAAAATTAGCCGTCAGAGGAACTTTGCGCTTTATCATTGAAAAAGTGACGTTCGGTGCTCTACCGATCTCTTTGTATTGTTCGGGTGCGGAACTCAAAATTAACTCGAGATTACTTTTCCTAATTAAATCCTACCCTAACACACAAAGAGCACGCTTTCATGGTACAGAAAGACCAGTATGGTAAATAAAAGCGATCTCTATGCTTGTTAGGGCTTGTCGACTTCGAGAATTATGAACGTTTAGTCTCGTTGCTGATTTTACTTTTACAAAATTTCGAATCTCACTCACGAGGGCGACTGAGGAGCTCATACACCTTATTAATTGAGATTGTATTGTTG
>NW_027226279.1:0-25686 GCF_022539635.2 Chironomus tepperi
GATAGGTTGAAGATAGGTCAGGATAAGTTAGGATTAAGTTAAGATATTTTAGGATAGATTAGGGATAGGTTAGGGATAGATTAGGGATTGGGTTAGGAATAAGTTGGGATAGGTTAGGGATACGGTATTATAGGTTAGGATAAGTCAGGATCCAACAAAAATAGTTCACAACTTACAAGTTCTGCGCTTCATGATTTCCAATAATTGGATATATAGGAATATCCTAAATACATTCCTCATCAATCCATAAACTGTTTTCAAAGAATTCTTCATTCCATCGATTGTGGTATCCCACAGAAAATGATCAACCAGGTCGCCCGTAAAATAAATGACATCAATTTTCTGTAATGCGAATGATTATGAAATATGAAGGCAAAGATAGCATGAAAGTAAATGGAATAAAAATGATGTCAATTACAGTGAATAAATTACCTGTAGTAAAAAAAGTGAACTCACAGGATGTTGCCTCTACAATGTGATTGAAAGCATCTTCAATAGCATTTAACGGCGTATCACAAGACCGATAATCACCCCAATATCCAGCTAGATGTGATGAATTTTCTGTCGCATTATTTTTATTTATGTCGCGACAAGCACGCATATTTCTTACACTTTGCCTGTGCACCCGTTTTATATTTCAAATCAACATGAATGTCGGTTAAATGAACGATAATCATGTCATTCAGAGATGATGAATTTGTTGACAATACTTCTGGCGTCTCAACTTCACTTTGTATCTCTTCACGATGATTATTATCCTTGGATTGTGAACTGTAAAGTCTAAAATATCATCTTCATGAATTTACACAGTCACCGTCATTCAATAAGAACTTGCAGACAGTTTCCGCTGATAAATCTTCTCTATTGTCAATAACAGAGAATAGTTTGGTGTATAAAGTTCACGATGCCACGACATACCATTTCCTTTTGAATTTCTAATGCTGTACATAGTTCCACAGCTATATCAACTAAATTTGTATCATTGACTAGTTCAACACGTCGAATGAACATTAACTCATCAATTGAGGTAAAAAATATCAGACATCACAAGCGTAGAATTGTAAATAACTAGCTCCTCTGACGACTGATGATGCTGGCAATTTTTCGATAATTTTTGTGACTCTCGGGGAGATGCTTTTAGTTCCTAATTCATCATGGGTTTTTTGATATTTTCTGACGAAGACTTTCAATGTCTTCCTTTTTTGATCCTTCGGTTGCACAGGGCAACACTTAATATTGTCAGCAATAATAGCATTTTAAAGCACAACATCTTATTCCACTGTTAAATTCACACTAAATGAAATTTTTAGCTAGAAAAAAGAAGTTGTTTTTGGATGTTTGTTCTGGAGAACCGTTAGATTTATTGACAGAATAATTTATTATGACTTGTGTGAAGTTAGACTTGAATATGAGTTCAAAGACTTGATAGTTTTGAGCCTCAATGTACAATGATGACAAAAAAATGGTGAACTAAGGCAAGTGTTGGGCACCACTGTGAACCGCGACACGCTATGGAAATGTCATGAATCGTGCACTGTGTGTAGTTTTGGTCGAGGCTTACCACCAAGGTGTGCCCTGTCGCAATGAAGTTTGGAGCAACACTCTAGCAATTTGGGAATGGTCAAGTCCTCGAACATGACTTGAATAGCGCATATCCAAAATTCGGCACCAGACCAGCGTGACTCTAACATACTATATTCTAACCTACTCTAACCGAATCTGGCAGCAAGTCAGAGTCACGTTGGCTTAGGAACAGATTCACGATCAATCAGTCCAGTGGTGGACAACCTTTATTTTTGCGGCACACATGAGTAGTATGCCTCGACCAAAGCCGAACTCGACACATGCTTCATGGCAATTTTAACAATTTTTATGGCATGCTAGTGTGCCGAGGCACACGGTTTGCCCATCACTGGATTTGCCAATTTGTGCTATTCAGGTTATCCGGCTAGACCCTATCTACGTCACTGCAGCAATCAACCAAACTTCTAGACAAGAAAACATTTACACCTGTTAAACTTTGCATGAAAATTTTGACTAACATCATACAAACATTCTCTGTTTATTAGCTTATAAGCAGATTTTACAAATCCGTAGTTTTTATCCCAAAAAAAAATCCCATAAATCACACTATTAATACTATTTACTTTTACACATTTCTCTTTCTTTATCTCCTCCATTCATTCTTCATTATTAATTCGTTGTGAAAGAATTTTAACAATTTTTCACATTTCCTATCGTCACCAACTTCATTAACAGATATTTCGCAGACATGTTCACGTAAGCAGTCATCTTGACAGTCAGCCTTAAGATATGGATCACCGTCTTTAATTTTATAACGAAAATATTGTCTTGCCATGCTTCTATTTGTTGACATGCTTTGAATAAGATTGTCGAGTGATGATGGCATTAAGTTGGGGATTTTAAAGCTGTCTTTGAATGCATTTATTGTCTATACCATTGTGGACTTTTTGTTGAATCTTGATTTGCTGTTGTTAAATTGAAAATCCACGACTCGTAGTCAGTCACATGCTGGAAAGAAAAGAATTGAAATTAATCAGGTGGATCAGTGTGGATTTATATTGAGATTTTGGGGAGAAATCCAATTGAATATTCAGGCAGGATGAGTTGGGAAAGCAGTAGTCTGACTCTGATTCACCAAATGTCATGTATTCTCTTGATATTTTCATAAACAGGGAAAAGTACATTATAGGGTAGAGTAAAAGCCTATCAAAAGCATCATGTCTATAGGGTTGTAGCAGGCTAGGCATGGTAAGGCTTACAACTGGTCATTTCTTCAAATTCAACTTGTACAAAGAAAGCAACAGAACTGGATGACAGAACCACCACCAACAGAGGAGAAAGGCCTTTTGTTATAACATAAGCTCAACATATGATCATTGATGCAATAAGCAAGGGGCGCATTCAGGGTAGAGGGATCAAACTCCTCTGCCTAATATTCCCCGGACAATTCCCGAGTCCGAGACTTTGAGGCTACGGCCATACTTATGGAGAGGGGTTTTATCCCTCTTAGCCTGAATACACCTCTGCTTGAGAATTTCTGAACTCAAGACCAAGATCGAGTCCAGAGCCCCTGACAACAGCTTCTCGGTCTCACCATCGAAAAACCCTACCCACATCCCTATACTCACAAAATCATCACCATCAACATAATATATAATGTAGTTAGGATTGACGTCATAATACGTTGTTATACTGCCGCCATTCCAAGCAACACTGACCGGATTATTGATGTTATTTCTCTCATAGAATACATTAAATTCATTGTAATGCGAATGTCCGTTAAACTGCGCACTAATAATTCCACCGAATCGCTCATAACCTCGTCGATATTCCGAATAATATTTGAAGCAACTTCCATCACCACTCGGTATACGAGCAAGAATATGAACTCTTTCGTTGTTTTTCTCAGCATTTAATAAAGTATCGTAGTTTCATTGAAGTTGCACTTGAACATCTTCGATGCTGTACATTATCCACCAGTTTAAATATAACAATCATTATTATTAAGTGCGATGAGCCTTAATCCGGGTTTAATGAGCAATGTGCATTAGCCTTTTTGGATTGTCTGTTGAGCAAGTTTGCTGGCTTTACAAATTCCAACGACGTTTTAAATGTTATAAAAATAAAGGATTAATAAATTAATTTGAGAGGATTAATGATGAGCATCAAGTGTCCGATATTAATAAATATCAAAAATAATACCTGCGTAATTGTAAAGCCATTGACTTGAAAACTGTTCCTGTTTGATTGATGAAGGCAAAGCTACAAAAAAAAAAAAAAAATTATGTGAACATGCCATAAATCACAGTCAACGCTAAAATGTCACTAGGTGAAGCAAAAAAATGAATATTTTCAAGTGCTTTGAAAGTTCATTGTACAGCGAATACGGAAATGTGAACACATCATATTCATAGCTATTGTCTTTGCTGTTTGTGAATGAAATGAAAGCTTTGGTTGTAATGACTGTTATGAAGTGTGGTAGTATGGATGAGTTTGTTGGATATTTCATGATGTTGGACTAGAGAAATCTAGTGACTCGCAACTGCTCGGAACCTATGTCGTTAAATTTGTCGTATTGTCAACCGATTTATGCGATTTTTGGCCGAAAACTGACAATGAAATGCGAAAACTCGCTTAAATTCATCAGAACTCGAATCGGTCGAATTTTTCTGGAAACGCTAGTAATCGGTCAAAAATCGGCAGCATATGTCGAAAAAATCGGCAGAATTCTGACATTTTTCAGTAATTTTGTCACCCTTTGGCCGAAAATTGTCGAAAACTGAACAAAAATTCTAAAAGATTCGATAAAACTCTCCCGTTGTTGCAAAAAATGGCAGAACTCGGCCCAAAATCGATCGATGCCATCAGCCCCAACCAAAAATGTCTAGCTCAGTGGTGGAAACGAGACCGCATGCTGCATACGACTCATGGTATTTTCAAGAATTTTGGTTGGTACACAAGTTGTTTAGCATTAGTCTTGCTGATAATTACCTGAACTGATACTAAAAACCCATTAATTCGTTATACTTTAAAAACCCCAACATGATAATCTACAACCTCCAGCAGAGCCACTTCCTACATTCCAAATTATGAATGGAATTTCAATTTCCCATATCTTTAGCACCAAGCGGTCAGAACCGACAGTCTATTAACTTTCCAAGAAATATAAGCAATTAATTCTACTCACACATTCACCGGATGTGCTGAAAATATATAAATAGAATTCGTGATTTAAATGCACTATTTACAAAATTGCAAATTGCAGCCTTATACCTTCATGATTTCCCAATATTGGGTAAATAACTTTACTTCCAAATGCCTCAATCATTAGTTGATACATTTTATCCATTAATGCCATATTCTTATCAACTGTCGTGTCCCAGACATTATGAGCAACAAAATCACCAGTAAAATAAATAAAGTCAGCATCTGAATGCTGTTCAGCCATATGCCTTATAGCAGTTTTAACTAGATGAAATGGCATATCACATTTCCTATAATCACCCCAATATCCAGCTTTGACTGTATCATCTGATATGCTTCCTTTTCGGCAACACAATGGATCATTACAGTTTGCGTTCCCGCCTACAACATACTCAGGATCAAAGTGGATGTCAGTAAATTGAATAATTTTAATAGTCTGTGATGTTGAACGTTTAATTGAATTCGGTTTTGTTGATTTTGACGGCAGTGGAGCTATATTGAGATGAAAGTTTAGAGACTCATCAAGTTCTCCACATTCCTGCTGTAGAAATAATGCACAGATTGATTTTTGTGTTAATTTCGGACGAGAATCAATGACAAAGAGAATTGTGTCTATATTAACGTTGACAAGTCCTTCACAAACTTCTATTGAGAATGATGTAGCTAGTCTGCAAATATTAGTCGCGGACCATGCCAGATTATCTCTAGAGTCGCCCATACGACGACGACCTAAAATATATGCAAGTGTTCCACGGCATGCAATGCATCTAAGTGATGGAAATACAATTCGAGCATCATCCGATATTGATGGCTTATTAAATCCGTCTTCCTTTATAGAATCCACAACTTTATTAAATTCATCTGATCGCTTTCCATTTTCAATGTAATTTTTTAAATCAGCTTCGAAGGATTCCTCTATGGATGTAATATAGTGTTATGCAGTTGATGTATCCAATTATAATGATATGCATACCATCTGTTTCCATCGTCTGTTCCTCATCATTTACATTCAACATCTTTGTTCCCCAACATAATGCCTGAACAATAAGTGGAATTAAAAATAGAAAAATTTTCATATTTTTCCTTGACAAACAAGTCTTGTATGAATTTTTGAACTATTATAAATTGCTGTGTTGAATGAATTGGTTCTTTTATAGTGACTATACATTATTTTTTTATTAGACTGACTGGATGATAAGAAAAAATTAATGCTAAAGTTTGTGTAAATAGAAAAATGATAATGACTAGCGTAAGTGGAAATGTTGTGTTAATTGTTTTATTAGTTTGCAATTAAAGTAGTTACAATGTTGAGGCTCGTGGATTGATAGTTAATGTTTTGGAAAATTAATTATTGCTTTGTTTTGTGATAAATTTTTGGTTTTTTGTTGGTAATTGAATTTTGAGTGATTTAAAAGTTTTTAGACACTTACTTTGATGACTGTACAGCAGGAGCATCTGCGTAGATGCATTAAATGGGAATTTTCTTAAATTCCGCGAAATATTTCATCGGGTTCATGCACCTACACCGGAGCATCCACATTTCCTAACTATACTGGCCATACTGATCAACTGTGAATAACACCCCTCTTTGTGGACATCTGAAGCCTTCTACCAATTATAAATTCCAAATATAACACAATATCCATCAACAGATTATTTCCAAGAATTCTTTGATCGCCCTCATGTTGTTCTGTATTTACAGAATCAAACAGGCATCAGTGACGTATTCAAAAAATTTTTAATCCCAAAACACCCACTTTCCTTGGATACAACAATGCAATGTCAATAATGGTTCATGACAATTATGTATGATTTTTATAGTTTGCATAATCTTGATGCTTGAATGCTCGCTGACTACTGCCTACCAATTTTATTATAAATGAATCATTGCGTCTTTAAAAAGTTCAATCAACCCTGAGGGAATAGACCCAAGCAGGCAAACAATATACTTTTATGGTACAGAAATGCCAATACGGTACTTGAAGGCAGAATTTACAGGACTTTGGAGTCCGGACTTCACTTTTTTTTTGACTCCGGGACTCCATGGACTCCACTGGAGTTCGAACTTTGGGAAGTTGTACAAACTTGTTTGAAATGAACAGCACAAAACTTTCAACTTTTAGATATACAAGAAATTCACACGGGTCTTCTACTTGCAAATTTCAATTATAGTATTACACAAATAAACGGAAGTTCTTTTTTGTACTTGTATACTTCACACTCAATTAATTAAGACATGCGAAAGTTATTTTGTTTTTTATACATGCTGGTACACAAGTATAGTTGATAAGAACTAGTTTGTATAACTTTATTAAGTTTTGTGGAATAATTGGTGATTAGTTGAGTGGTAAATTGTTGATGAAAGCTGATTTGGGAGGATTTGTCTAATTTAAAATGGAAAAGACACAGCAAGGATCAGACACTCCAAAAGTCCAGTACTACATTTACTGTACTTATTGAATTTATATGAAAGTACAATTACAGCACTAATGAACTTTATCAGTTATCCCAAGATGAAGATATAGTGACAGAACTACGAGCGAATCACTTGAGATGGGCAGGCCATGTATACAGAAGTTCAAGTGAAGTCCCAGTCCTTAAAGTAACTACTTCAGACTTTGTTGTTGGCAAAGGATCGCTAGGAAGACCGAAGAATTTCTGGATTGGATGTTATGAAAAGGACGATAGAGTCTTTAATATCTCGAACAGGCAGAAGATTTCGAAGGATAGAGCTGTCTTTAGGCATTCCCTAATGGGCCTTCATGCATCATACCCAAAGAAGTAAGTAAGTTGGATTTTACCGAATCCGATTCAAAATCATAACCATGCCGACCTAAAACACTTTTTTCTGACTTCTTCATGGCGTGTGCCTTTCATACATCACCAAAACAGTAAGAACGTTGACTGAAAACCTTTGAATTCAAAGAAGAATCCAGAAATCTTTGCAAAAAAAAAAAATCACAAAAGTAATCCTTCAAAAATTGATTAAATTCATATCATACCCCCAGCAGTCAACAACTATGAGATTCATTTCCCCTTACTTGCAATATTGATTCCATTTAAATCCTTCCTTTCATGATAAGATCTTTGCGGAAGAGATAAAATTTCAAAAGAATAACTTAGATAGCAATATGTCGTGAAATCTGATATAATTTTAATTTAATTCTCACTGATTTAAAGGAAAGCTTCTGCCTGATAAAATTTTTGGAAGACTTTCTGTTAAAAATCAAGAGATTTGGAGTTAAAGGTAAACACCTGCGAACAAGAGAATGTGCGTCAATCATAAAACTCATAATCTTTTATAATAAATGCAATTTATTCCATCAAAATCGTACCTAATATAAAGGCACAGCAGACAATAATATCAACAAACTTTTTAAGCAAGTGGAAGTTGTCTCAATTGATCACATTTACGAAGTTCATTGTACTCATTAATAACAATAGCACAAAGATGATTTCTCAAGCACTCATCGTCACATGGAGCAGTCATAAGAGGATCTCCCATTGATATTTTGTATTCAAAGTAGCGTCTCAAAGTTGCACGATTTCTTGCCAATGTATTGGTGACCCAGTTGTTCAATGATGCTGGTGACAAATCTGGAAGTCCAAAATCAGCTCTCATCGAGAAGAGTTTTCTCCATACTGGTGGTGTGTTTGGATTAAGGTTGGCTTCTGTGATACTGTAGTACCAGGAATCAGCTTCATTTACTTGCTGTAATGAGGTTTAGTGTCAAAATTTTGAAATTTCAATCCTAAACAGCACAATGTGTTCGCTGGGGCACCGCTAAGTCACTTCTAAACCCCACTTGCCCCGACGGCACCAAGACAGCAATTCACATTGAGCCACTCTGTCAATACTTACGAAAATCTGATTATCAACATGATACACAACATAATTTGGATTAACATTGCTGTATGTTGTTGTAGCTCCACCATTCCATGCATAATTGACAGCAAAGTCAGTATTTCTAGCATAAAAGACATTGAATTCATCACGATGTGAATGTCCCATAAATTGACCGCTAATAATTCTGTGGAATCTGTCAATAATTCTACGATATTCTCTTGACCACCAACGTAAGCAACTTCCACCACCACTTGGAATGTGATGTACAATGTGGACATATTCGTTTGCAGCTTCAGCAGCGAGGAGTGTGTTGTGGAGCCATTGGAGTTGAGCGGCGACTTCGTTTCTTGAGTATAAAATCCACCTGGAGATGATGAAGGGAATTTAAGTATGGAACTAAGCTTTAAGTCGACTTGGATTTTGTATGGAATGAAGTTGACTGGACTTAAAGCTTTTTTATGGATGCTTAGTGTCCAAATCAACAAATAATGAAGTCTTACCAGTTGTAGACGTAACAATCATTGTTATTCATTGCAATAATTCTGAAACCTGGTCTGTTCAATACAGTATAATAACCTCCGGCTCTAACAGTCGTCAATGCTGATGCTGGAAGCCATGATGCCCATGCAGATGCTGAAAAATGGCAAAATTTATCAAAATTTCATACTTAAATTTCCAGAAATTGTTACCTGCGTGTTCATAAAGCCAATGAACTGACAATGCTGGATCAGTGATGTGTGTTGGTGCGAAACTGTAAGTTACAGCATAATTAGCAGTTGAATGACAAATTCCATTATCACACTATGGGCCCAAAATGGCAAAGGTTGTCAGAAATTCAGGTTATGTGTGAATGTTGTAGTGTCTGAAGAGTAGTGTACGGGAAAAAAAAAATTTTTGTCCAAAACTGCTGTGTGCCTGACTTATGGCCAAAAAACGATTTTTGGTACCTGCCATTATAAAAATTGTTGGCGTGCTTCAATGCATGGACCAATTTTTTTCAAACTTTTTTATTTATTAGATATATATAGAGCCTACAAAATAGCAACACATTTTCATAATTTAGGTTCCACTATATATCCAAAAAAATTAAAAATATGTCAAAAAATGCGATTTTTTTAACATTTCATGCTCTCATGCAGCTATATTGCACTATGAGATAAAAAATGTATATGCATTTGATAGAACCTATTTATACCTAAAAATCATCCATAGATTGTAATTTAATTGGATGCACTACAAAAGCATAAAATAACTTTAAAGCTAAAATTTTTCGATTTTTTGTGATTTTTTGACCTTTAACCCCATTTTTCCCTATAAAGGAGAGTCGTGCTGTTTGAGCTGAACACTGATTATTATAGGACTAATATTGTACTAATATTATGTGAAAAAAAATTTCAATATGGGACCCCCCTAGCTCATTTTTGGGGGGTCCAAAGGTATGCCCCCCTCAAAAATGGGGGTCTCTCAAAACTCAATGTTACTTTTCTTAACCGGATGTTTGACAAATAATTTAAAAACACTTTTAAACTACATTTCAATAAATTTTAAGCAGTTCTAAACTGTTCTGAACAATCGAAACTACTCATGTTAGCCAGTTCATAGATTTGTAAGTTTTTGAGTTTTAGACATATTTTCACGAGGTTTTATGGACTTAAATGGCAATACATATATAAATTGTTTTATTTTTCATAAAGTACTAACAATATCCTATCCAACAATATATAAAATGTCATACATAAGGTCAATTCAGTCAAAAAATTTGAAAAATGATCAAAATTTTATGTTTTTTAAAATTCATCCTTCACATTTATGCTTATAAATTCTGTTAATCTTAAGTATATGCATTGAATTTGGTATTTTTGTAGACATTAGAGTAGGATTAAGGTAATAAAAAGGAAATCAAAGTCCAAAAATAGCTTAATGTAAGAAAGGACAAAGTCCAATTTACCATATTTTGACTGCCTTTACTCAGTGCAGGAGCATCCAAATTTTATTTTTTAAAATGTTTTCTATAGATCTATACTAGAACTAATAAAAAATATTCGCAAAAGTAATTTTTCGTTGCTAATTGTAAGAATCAAATAAACAAATTTATTCAAAAAATTGCTATTTTTATGTTTTTTCAATGGAAAAATTTGTTCGATTTAATCTCGGAAAATTATTTTTTTGTTTATTTTCTATAAGTTTTAGTATAGATCTATAGAAAATATTTCAAAAAATAAAATTTTGATGCTCTCTGCACTGAGTAGAGGCAGTCAAAATATGGTAAATTGGACTTTGTCCCTTTTTACATTAAGCTATTTTTGGACTTTGATTTCCTTTTTATAACCTTAATACTACTCTAATGTCTACAAAAATACCAAATTCAATTCATATACTTAAGATTAACAGCATTTATAAGCATAAATGTGAAGGAAGATTTTCAAAAAACATAAAATTTTGACCATTTTTCAAAATTTATGGCCAAATCGACCTTATGTATGACATTTTATATATTGTTGGATAGAACATTGTTAGTTCTTTATGAAAAAATTAACAAGTAATTTATGTATTGCTATTTGAGTCCAAAAAACCTCGTGAAAATATGTCTAAAACTCAAAAACTTACAAATCTATGAACTGGCTAACATGAGTAGTTTCGATTGTTCAGAACAGTTTAGAACTGCTTAAAATTTATTGAAATGTAGTTTAAAAGTGTTTTTAAATTATTTGTTAAACATCCGGTTAAGAAAAGTAACATTGAGTTTTGAGAAACCCTCATTTTTGAAGGGGGATACACTTGGACCCCCCAAAAATGAGCTAGGGGGTCCCATATTGAAATTTTTTTCACATAATATTAGTACAATATTAGTCCTATAATAATCATTGGTCATCTCAAACAGCACGAATTTCCTTTATAGGGAAAAATGGGGTTAAAGGTCAAAAATCACAAAAAATCGAAAAATTTTAGCTTTAAAGTTATTTTATGCTTTTGTAGTGCATCCAATTAAATTACAATCTATGGATGATTTTTAGGTATAAATAGGTTCTATCAAATGCATATACATTTTTTATCTCATAGTGCAATATAGCTGCATGAGAGCATGAAATGTTAAAAAAATCGCATTTTTTGACATATTTTTAATTTTTTTGGATATACAGTGGAACCTAAATTATGAAAATGTGTTGCTATTTTATAGGCTCTATATATATCTAATAAATAAAAAAAGTTTGGAAAAAATTGGTCCATGCATTGAAGCACGCCAACAATTTTTATAATGGCAGGTACCAAAAATCGTTTTTTGGCCATAAGTCAGGCACACAGCAGTTTTGGACAAAAATTTTTTTTTTCCCGTACACTACTCTTCAGACACTACAACATTCACACATAACCTGAATTTTTGACAACCTTTGCCATTTTGGGCCCATAGTGTATCACATAATACTTACACATTTGTTGGTTGAGCTGTTTTAATGATTAAAGAAACAGAAATTTAGTTGCAGCTTATGATTGTTTTGATAAAAGTATTACCTTCGTGATTTCCAAGGACTGGATAGACTGCGACACCAGCAAAGACTTGTCTTACGAGGTTATAGAATCTGTCCATAATGGCGATGTTTCCTGCATGTGTTGTTTCCCAAACACCTGGAAATTAAGGGATATATTGATAGTTACGACTAGAACAGGATCCAAGCTTACCATGATCAACAAAATCTCCTGTAATGTACACAATAGATGCGTCTGGATGATCTCTGCGTGCACTACGAATTGCATCTTCAACAACTTCCCATGGAGAGTCACAATCACGATAATCACCCCAACGTCCAGCTCTATCTGCTGGATCAACAGCAATACCTCTATCGCGGCGGCTGTTGGAGTTGAAATTTTCAAAATTAATCATATATTTAGGCTTAAAATGGTAGCGCACTTACCAACAAGTTGGTTCTGGACAGTTTGCATATCCACCGACGAGGTAAGCCTAGATTTCAAGAAATTTAGTCATTGTTTAGCTATAACTATCAATTTATCAACTTACTGGATCATAATGAGGATCACTAAAGTGCAAGATCTTAATTTCATTTGAACTTCTTGGAATTGAGCCTGATTTATGTGCTGTAATTGGAGGTCCAGTTGATACACTGACAGAAAAGTCAAAAACTGGATCTGGATCACCACATTCGCCTTGAAGAACGACTGAACAGATTTGATTGGCTGTCAATGTTGGACGTTCACCAATAATGAAGAACAATGAGTCCTATTTCAAGGATTTAAGTCAGAATTAAGGTTGAAGTTCAGAGATTTAGACAAGATACCCGATTGGACAAAAATACGTTAGAACTAGACATCAACTTTAACCATCAACTAGATATAACGTCTTTTTGTCCACACGAGCTACTTACAGCATTTAAATTAACAAGACCACGACAAACAACAGCACCATAAGTAGTAACTTGCATGCAAGCATCAAATGCAAAGTCCATTAAATTTTCCTTTGATGCACCAGCACGGAATCTTTGTAAAATAGCAGCAACTGTTGTACGACAGAAAAGACATGAAACGATTGCAGCTTCTGGTGGAAATTCCTCAATTTCAGCTCGTCCAACAATTGGTGGAAGTTGCATCATCTTGAACATGCTTTCAAGTTCTTTTGATCTGACTCCATATCGTGTATAGTTGTCATATTGAATACTGAATTGTTCAGCAAAATGATCAACATTTGCCAACAATGCTTCACGTCTCTGGATGTGCTCCTCCGAACGCAATTGCAATGCTGAGCTGGCAGCAATTAAGCCTAACAGCAACAGAATTATTTTCACCATATTTTTTCACGTTTCACTGCCTATAGCTCCCGTTACTATGAAAAAGCTTCGCGAAATTTTTGTTCCTTTTATAGTCATTAATTGAGCTTAATCTATTAATTATTGTAGATCCATCTTTAAGATTGTAGATATGATAAGAAACTATTTCGGATACTTTAAAGGTAAGACTAATTGATAAGAAGATAAAAGGATGAAAACAAGGTCTGATTAGATACGATTCTGTTTTGTTTATTTATTTATGGATGGTCAGATTGTTGGTGACTGTTGTATTTTTAGTGTGGAGAAGTGAACTTTGAGTTAATGGAATTTCTTGTCATTTTGGTAGACTTGTAGATTGAATATTCAGAATTTTTGTGTCGCGTGTATGATACAGGAGACACGGTGACCAAGAGCTCCAAAAGCAACTTGGTGCAGAGCTAATAGAGTTTAGAACTACCTTCACATTGGATTACTGCCAATTCCGGTCACAGTTTGATGCTTTTCTCAAATGGTCAAGCATATAGATTATGAGTGAGTCTGGATCATCTGTTAGAATCGTAGATTTCATAAATTAATGTACAAATTCAGTGGATTTTCTTAAATTTCCTTGAAATTCGTGTTTTTTGACAAATGACCCACAAGGAGGCACAAGGAGGCAGGAGTTATTTAGGGTTCAATTCTCGTAAGGAATAATACATGCTCAGTCTTAATGTATTGCATTTGATTCATTAAGTTCATTTATTCCTTAGTTCATATCACCTTAATACATGACAGCCAAATACAATTTCTGAGCAAACATTCAAATCACTTCAAAATTATTAATCAACCTTTAAGCAAATCCAATAACCTTACCTATCCAAAACTCTACAAATCCAACAAATTAATCAAATATTCCATCAAAACCATAATAAAATGATACGCAACATTTAATTATTAATGTTTAAAGATTATCAATTTAAATATCACAGATATGCCAATGTCTTATCAGTCACATCTGTTTCCATATCAACATAGAATATCAGCAGCATTTGATCCACACGCCCACATCACGTTTAACTCACACTTTTACTTCATAATCAATATTATTTTGCTTCTTTTACGACGTAAATTTTATCTTCAAATCAAATTAGCTCTTATCAGTCGATTGCGATTGATAATAAATATTTTGTTGAAGTAAAATTAAGCTCATTTATCTTCGGGGTTTGTTTTGAATCAAGGAAGCATAACTTTATGCATGTTGATCAATTTTTATGTGCTGATTTATGAATTTTCTTAGAAAAATTAATAAAGAGTTTGATTGGAGTTTATTATCATATTCACACCAAATTTTCAATTTGGGTGAATATATTGCTTTTGGTATTTTGAAATTTCAGTTTTTTTAATTTCCTGCATCAGATTTACAGAATTGACAAATATTTCCAATGGTGGAAAGTCTGTGCCTGAAAATACCAATCCAACAGTGAAAACCGCATCTTGATTGGTGCTTCCAGTGCAGAGAAATCGCAAAAAAACACTTTCTGTTATTTAGTTAGTTAGTTAGTTAGTTAGTTAGTTAGTTAGTTAATCAGCACGATATCTCTCTTCAAACTCAATACTAAGACTTCGGGTTTTTTGCTTCTGGTAGGGAATGGGTATGGCAAGAACTGTATTGTTTTTGGAGCCATAAGATGCCTCTATTGAGGCACAAGATGTAAAAAACTGTCTTTTTTTGGTCCAAATTATAGTCGATTATTGCAAAATACATTTTTGTAAACAAACAAAAAAATAAATTGAACTGAATCTTACTGGATCTCATTTTAATGGTCTAGAAGTGAACTGGATCCTACTGGATCTTGTTTTTATGTGTCTGGGAGTTATATGGATCCTACTGGATCTCGTTCTAATGGTCTAGAAGTGAACTGGATCCAACTGGATCTTGTTTTTATGCATCTGGAAGTTGTATGGATCCTACTGGATCTAGTTCTAATGGTCTAGAAGTGAACTGGATCCTACTGGATCTTGTTTTTATGCATCTGGAAGTTGTATGGATCCTACTGGATCTTATTTTAATGGTCTAGAAGTGAACTGGATCCTACTGGATCTTGTTTTTATGTGTCTGGGAGTTATATGGATCCAACTGGATCTTGTTTTTATGTGTCTGGGAGTTATATGGATCCTACTGGATCTCATTTTAATGGTCTAGAAGTGAACTGGATCCTACTGGATCTTGTTTTTATGCATATGGAAGTTGTATGGATCCTACTGGATCTTATTTTAATGGTCTAGAAGTGAACTGGATCCTACTGGATCTTGTTTTTATGCATCTGGAAGTTGTATGGATCCTACTGGATCTCATTTTAATGGTCTAGAAGTGAACTGGATCCTACTGGATCTTGTTTTTATGCATCTGGAAGTTGTATGGATCCTACTGGATCTTATTTTAATGGTCTAGAAGTGAACTGGATCCTACTGGATCTTATTTTAATGGTCTAGAAGTGAACTGGATCCTACTGGATCTTGTTTTTATGTATCTGGGAGTTATATGGATCCTACTGGATCTTGTTTTTATGTGTCTGGGAGTTATATGGATCCTACTGGATCTCGTTCTAATGGTCTATAAGTGAACTGGATCGTACTGGATCTTGTTTTTATGCATCTGGAAGTTGTATGGATCCTACTGGATCTCATTTTAATGGTCTAGAAGTGAACTGGATCCTACTGGATCTTGTTTTTATGTATCTGGGAGTTATATGGATCCTACTGGATCTCGTTCTAATGGTCTAGAAGTGAACTGGATCCTACTGGATCTTGTTTTTATGCATCTGGAAGTTGTATGGATCCTACTGGATCTCATTTTAATGGTCTAGAAGTGAACTGGATCCTACTAGATCTTGTTTTTATGTATCTGGGAGTTATATGGATCCTACTGGATCTCATTTTAATGGTCTAGAAGTGAACTGGATCCTACTGGATCTTGTTTTTATGCATCTGGAAGTTGTATGGATCCTACTGGATCTTATTTTAATGGTCTAGAAGTGAACTGGACTTACTGGATCTTGTTTTTATGTGTCTGGGAGTTATATGGATCCTACTGGATCTCATTTTAATGGTCTAGAAGTAAACTGGATCCAACTGGATCTTGTTTTTATGCATCTGGAAGTTGTATGGATCCTACTGGATCTTATTTTAATGGTCTAGAAGTGAACTGGATCCTACTGGATCTTGTTTTTATGTGTCTGGGAGTTATATGGATCCTACTGGATCTCATTTTAATGGTCTAGAAGTGAACTGGATCCTACTGGATCTTGTTTTTATGCATCTGGAAGTTGTATGGATCCTACTGGATCTTATTTTAATGGTCTAGAAGTGAACTGGATCCTACTGGATCTTGTTTTTATGTGTCTGGGAGTTATATGGATCCTACTGGATCTCAATTTTTATAGCCTGAAAGTGAACTGGATCCTACTGGATCTTATTTTTATGGATCTGGAAGTTATATGAATCCTACTGGATCTCATTTTGATAGCCTGGAAGTGAACCTGACCCTACTGGATCTTATTTTTATGGGTCTAAAAGTTATATGGATCCTACTGGATCTTATTTTAATGGTCTAGAAGTGAACTGGATCCTACTGAATCTTGTTTTTATGTTTCTGGAAATTATACGGATCCTACTGGACTATAAGGCTTAGTGATTTATAAAAGTACTGTAATCTACTCAAGTCGGGCGAGCGAAGCTCAGCCCGGCTCGTATAGTGATCTATAAAAGTACTGTAATCTGCCCAAGTCGGGCGAGCGAAGCTCAGCCCGGCTAGTATAGTGATCTATAAAAGTACTGTAATCTGCCCAAGTCGGGCGAGCGAAGCTCAGCCCGGCTCGTATAGTGATCTATAAAAGTACTGTAATCTGCCCAAGTCGGGCGAGCGAAGCTCAGCCCGGCTCGTATAGTGATCTATAAAAGTACTGTAATCTGCCCAAGTCGGGCGAGCGAAGCTCAGCCCGGCTCGTATAGTGATCTATAAAGATACTGTAATCTGCCCAAGTCGGGCGAGCGAAGCTCAGCCCGGCTCGTATAGTAATCTACAAAAGTACTGTAATCTGCCCGAGTCGGGCGAGCGAAGCTCAGCCCGGCTCGTATAGTGATCTATAAAGATACTGTAATCTGCCCAAGTCGGGCGAGCGAAGCTCACCCCGGCTCGTATAGTGAACTATGAAAGTACTGTAATCTAACCAAGTCGGGCGAGCGAAGCTCAGCCCGGCTTGTATAGTGATCTATAAAAGTACTGTAATCTGCCCAAGTCAGGCGAGCGAAGCTCAGCTCGGCTCTTATTGTGATCTATAAAAGTACTGTAATCTACCCAATTCGGGCGAGCGAAGCTCAGCCCGGCTTGTATAGTGATCTATAAAAGTACTGTAATCTGCCCAAGTCGGGCGAGCGAAGCTCAGCTCGGCTCTTATTGTGATCTATAAAAGTACTGTAATCTACCCAAGTCGGGCGAGCGAAGCTCACAAATTTTTACGACCTGAACGGAGCGAAGCGAGTGAAGGCGTGAAAATTTTCCCAAGCACTAGAAGCTGCATATCTATGAAAATATGATGCCGTGAGTTGAGAAATGATTCGAGCGAAGCTTGAACTCAAGTAGTTCGAACGCAGCTCGAACTTGGTTGAGCGAAGCTCACAAATTTTACGACCTGAACGGAGCGAAGCTAGTGAAGGCGTGAAAATTTTCCCAAGCACTAGAAACTGCATATCTATGAAAATATAATGCCGTGAGATGAGAAATGGTTCGAGCGAAACTCGAACTCAAGTAGTTCGAACGCAGTTCGTACTTGGTTGAGCGAAGCTCACAAATTTTTGCGACCTTAACGGAGCGAAGCGAGTGAAGGCGTGAAAATTTTCCCAAGTACCAGAAACTGCATATCTATGAAAATATGTTGCCGTGAGAAGAGAATTGGTTCGAGCGAAGCTCGAACTTTAATAGTTTGGAACCAGTTCATTCATTTAAATAATTTTAGTTAACGTGTAAATAATCATTTTTTATCACATTTATCTCATAAATAATTATTTTGTTCAAGTTGTGTTTTTAATTCTTACTTTTCTGTACAGTTTTTTGATCTACGTATGGTGTGAATATTCCCATGAAGCGTGATCCGCTTCATTACTAGTTTGTTTTTTGGAATTGCTGGCGTTGAAAAAATATACTTGAGAGGAACATATATTGTACCAGCGTAAACGGATCGAGAATTCGTTTTAGCATTCAAGAATTCGTTTTAGCACTTATGTTTGAAATTTAGAAAACCGTTAAAAATTATTACAAAAATTTAACTTTTTCTTGAGTTTAAAACATAAGTTTTAAATTTTACCGTTAATTAGTTGATAATTTGCAGAAATTATACTATTGTACATGGTTAATTCAGTAAATATCAATTGCAATTAACAGTAAAAAATTCGTGTTTTTACCGTTAAATTTTTATTCAAATTTTTGGTGCTAAAAACCTAACAAATTCTTGCAAAACCGTACAAAATTAACGGTCAGTTTTTCTATTCGTTTACGCTGGGTATTGTAGATCTCATAGTTTTGCAGTTTGACAACTGTTCTGGCAACTTTCTTTGAAGGCTAACGGTGAAGAAGTAGCGAAAATCTGGTTCTAGGTCAGTGCAAGTCTGACCTGTGGCTAGAATCGGTGAAATTCGACCTCAAATCTTATTTATTCCGAATCTTTTTTACCTTTTCTACCGCCTGTGCTTTCAGAGGCTTTGCCATGTCTTTATGATGGTTAAATAATGCAAAAGTGGCACAATAAAATCCTGTAATCAATGATGCTGTCGATAAAAATAGTAATGTACTTGACATCGGTAACTAGCAAGCGGTTTCCAGTGATAGAGCCAGCTTAAGATGTAAATTAAAGGAGGTAATTAATCAGGATTGATCTGAACAGCCAGCGAAGTAAACTAAATAATTAATCAAAGGAAAGCAAAAGTCACAAGGCATATAACGCTGCCTGGCCCATGCATGTAGTCGTAATTGATTAAATGTCGATCCTTGCCATAATTACGACGACTTAAGGATATAATTTGAAAATGATTCTTCTTCTTCGTGTCTCTTTCAGGTATATAAGTATAGCCAGAATAACTCAGTAATCAATCAAAAATCCGAATACAGGACAATGTAACTCTGAACTGTTACTGTATTCGATTGAAATTCGACTAGAGTCACGTCAGTCTGATGCTGGAATTTGAATCGATTAACCGACGTGTACTATTTGGATAAAGCATAACTACCAGAATAGTTAATGAGCTTTTTTACTCACTTTACGGTCTATACAGATCATCTGTGATCCATGGCCCAACTCAATTAACGTTTAAAACGGGTTCTGTCGCTGACTGCCTTTTGCTAATAGCCAATTCCAAGTGCTGCACTGTTATTATAAACAGTCTATTTCCAAGAATTAGCTACTGAACAGAAACCAAAATTTCCCCAATTTTATAAATTAACCAACATCTTAATTAATGAATCCACAAGGCTTTAATGTTACTACATCAATTTATTAAACTCATTTTCTTAATCTACAAATATCACAGAAGAAAGAGCATCTCCAACTAAAATATCATATTATTACACTCATCAATATCCTTCAGCTTTCAAACTTTATTGAAAATAATCCACATTGCAGCTGCAATCATTACCAACAGATACTTAGTGGGTGGATGAAATTTCCCAACGGAACTGGAAGTAAATTTTTGTTTTATAATAAATTTTGTGCTAAATAATATTTTTCTAACTTTGGTCTTATTGGTGGTCTTGGTATATCCTCATGAGGCAAATTAGAATCAATGCATTCATTAATCCAGCCATTGTAGCGTGAAACGTCTGCATAGATACCTGGAAAGTTTCTTCTACCGCATCCGAATCCAAATGATACAACTGAAAAAGGAAAATGAGTTTTAGAAGAATTTTTATTTTGATTAATATTTGGAATTTTACCTCCAGCAATTTGGTTGCTGCATATCAATCCACCTCCGGAGTCTAAAAATAGAATGTAAATATAAATAAATTTTATGGATTTATGAATAAAAGATGAGAAGATGTGTAGAGTAAACAGAATTTTTGTAGGTGTATAAATTGGGAAGCACAAGTTGAAAAGTCCCTGGCAAAGAAGGGCATAAAGCGCATTTTTACTGATTTTTCGAATTTTTAAGATTTTTTATAAATGTTCTAAATTTTTCCAAATTTTATAAAACCTTTCCTATATTTTTGAAGTTTTTTCAAATTTTTAAAGCTTTTCCAGACTTTTCCGGATTTTTCCGAAGTTTTCAAAACTTTTTCAGACTTTTTTGAATTTCATGAATTTTTCCAGACTTTTCTGAATTTTTAAGGTTTTTGCAAATTTTCGAAATCTTTTCCAGTTTTTACCGATTTTTCCAGCCTTTTCCCAAAATTTCTGAATTTTCCAGATTTTTCACAAATTATTGAATTTTTTTTTAAATTTTCTAAAACCTTTCCAGACTTTTTTAGAATTGTTTAAAAATTATCAGAACTTTTACAAATTTTCCGAAATTTTCCAGAATTTTCCTAATTTCTCTAATTTTTTCCAATTAATCTTGATTTTTCAAACTTT
This sequence comes from Chironomus tepperi, assembly GCF_022539635.2. NCBI lineage: Eukaryota > Metazoa > Arthropoda > Insecta > Diptera > Chironomidae > Chironomus > Chironomus tepperi. The sequence goes on from NW_027226279.1 coordinate 20,952, forward strand.
TCCAGATTATTCCTGATTTTTTAAAATTTTTAAAACTTTTCTTAGAATTTTCCAAATTTTTTACAACTTTTCAAAATTTTTCCCGAATTTTCCAAAATTTTCCCTGATTTTTCCAATTTTCTCCTTATCAAAACCTCACCTCCAAAGCACGCATCCCGAGAGCCATCCATACTACCAGCACAAATAGTATTATCCGGAATCAGTCCATTATATGAGCTAGTTCCGTTACAAAAGTCCATACTGATGACATCAAGTTCAACTCGCAACAATACTGGATGTGGTCTTGTTCTGTCCTCATGTATGACACCCCTAAAATAATTCAAATTAATTAAAAATTCTTATGCAACTGTTGTTCCTTACCATCCAGCCAACTGACAAACTTCACTTGGATTTGGAGTTAATCTAGAACGTGGCATCGGCCGAAATGTAGGCGTTTCATAAAATCCAACAGAAACTCTCACAACGGCAATATCATTCTCAAGTGTTATAGCATGATAATTTGGATATGCAAAAATATGTGTAGCAAATCTGATTTGTCGAGTACGTGCACCACGGGAATCTATGGATATATCATCGCCCATCAATCGCATCTGTAAAAAGTAGTTGCAAATTTTAATGTTAAATTAATTTAAATTTTTTTTAATAATTTGCAAAACTTTTTACATCATTTGGATGAATAACTCGTCCATCAAGTTCCGTAATACAATGTGCAGCTGTCAAAACATGACGAAGATCTACAAAAATAATTATTACGCGATAAAAATGATAACGAAAATGTTCAGGCATCTAACTAGGGCGTTGACACTCGGGATTAATGTTGGAAGTTAGGAATATGATTTTGGGGTCGTTTGTAAATGACGTCTAATTTTAGGGCTTTTAGAGACAATTTAATGGATTGGCACAATGTAACCAGTAGTGGCATACCTAGGTGTTTCGGCGCACACCTTCGTGCGACACTAGGTGTCTCGGCACACAACTCATACTACGTGTCTCGGCACACTAGGTGTTTTGGTACATCAGATACACTGGGTGTCTCGGCACACAAGGCATTCCAGGTGTTTTGGCACAGTAGGCATACTAGGTGTCTCGGCACACAAGGCATACTGGGTGTCTCAGCGCACTAGGTGCACACTACATGCCCCGGCACACTGAGCGCACTAGATGCCTCGGCGTTAGACACACTATGCTTCTCGGCACAAGTTGCCGAGTGTCCAACCTCTAGTCCACACAATAAAACATTGATAACACCCCTGATTCCTGATTCCATTCAAAGTGTCAACCCCTTTCCACCTTACCTAACAGTGATCCACACAAAAATGATGTCCGCGACGTGTCTGAAGGGAAATTTTAGCTAAAAACTCTCCATGAAATGCAGGCGTTCCACCAATAATTCTTGGAAAGAACTCAACTTCATCATCATCGTTGTATTTTGGATGTTGATAATGCGGGTACACCTGCTTCCCAATTCCATTCAAATTCTCCTTCCTCTATGCCTTCTTCGGCATTTATTCCTTGATGAGTGATTGTGGCTGTTTTAATGGAATTAATATTTTATGTGGAATTCAGGCAATTTATAAATAAAATCAAACCTAAAATTAAAACAATGCATGCTAAATTCCTCATGTCACTTCCAATTACTGCCTAAAAAATTCAGTCAGTCCGTTCACATTTAAAATCAAATTCACAACTATTATCGACATTTATTATCACTTTTTGTGCATGTTGAAGTCAAGTTGATTTGATATGATTTTTTTTATCGCTTTGCTATCATTTCCAAGGGATTAATTTGACTTTGATTTGAATTGATAAAGAAATAAAATTTCTAGTTAAGGAATCTGAAAAAAGTGTCACTTTTATGCGTCATCATAAATTGATATTGAAGCTTGAAGCTTCATTAGATTTTGGAAATTGAAATTGAATGGAAAAATGTTAGTTTTGGAAATGAATTAAGTATCAAAATAAATAGAGCAAGAGCATTAGTCAGGGTTGTAAGCAGACATTTATAGGCGCCAAAGATCAAAAAAGACAACTGTGACAGGCAAAAACCGTTCAAATTCTTGATAATTTGTAGGGTTTTTCGTAGAAAATCATAGGTTGTTTTAAACTCTGGTCAAATGCCAAATTTTGGAGGTTTTAAAACACAGATATCTTTAACAGGCAAAGATACTGATTTTAGGTTCCGTAGTGGTCATTCTGTAAAATCAAATTATCCTCGTTGCCTATTAGGGCAACCAAATCGATGAATTTTGTCGAAATAGAACCAAAAACCAAGGTGAATTCCTCTTGTCACTTTCTCTTGAGCAGCACAATTGGATGAACTGCATTTTTCAATCAAATTCAGCCTTCATGGTGCAATTAGAGCATACTTTCGCATTAAATTCGATTCAATGACGTTTCGCCGCCTTATCAAACATGTTCTGCTCTGGTTCAATTACTAAAAAGTTATTCCATTCCTCTAAATACACCCTCAACTTTATCCACCCCATAAACTTCCAATAAAAAAGCATTGATAAGATAGGAAAGACCGGAATCAAATAAAGTAAATAAATGAGTCATTATCGAGTTAATATTAAGCATGAAAAAATTACGTGGAACACAACTGATTGATAATGAAATGAAAAGTAAACAAGAATGAGAAGTTGCACGTGCAAAAAAATTTGTGTTACTGGGTCAATTTGAATTTTTGGACGGACATTTTGATGGTTCGTGGACTATAAGGTTAATAAATACTTACTTACTTACTTCGCTGGCTGTACAGATCAACTGTGATCCATAGCCTCCCTCAGATGTCGCCGGTTCTATCGCCGGCTTCCGCCTACCAATTGACTATAAGGTTAATGCCGATTAAAAAAACCTTTAGTGTTTTAATGATTGTTTAACGAATTAAGGTGCGCCAGACCACTGCAGTATTTCTACAGTTTTTAGAGGAATCAGTGATAGCTTATTGTCTTTACCTGCAAATAGAGACTGAGAGCCGCATTTCCAGTGCCTAAGATTCAACAAAAGATATGCTTCTACCTGCCGAGTTTCGAACCCATGATCGCTTATTTATGCATATTGACGACTCATTCAAGCATTAAGGCTTGAGTCAATTGTTTAGCAAGCTCAAGTTAAATTTAAAGTCATATGAAACTCATGGAAAAAGTTTTAAAAATCTCAATATTCCAATAAACAAATGACCAACAATAGCCAGTAATAGAACCAGCCTTACAAACCTTATGAAGAAGTTCCTATAATTGTCCTATCCACCCACCACACTAAGTTCTCAAAAATTAAATTCTCGTAACTAAATTTCAAAAGCGTGCTCCACGCGTGTACATAACACGCTGAGTTTCAACTTTATTTGTGATTATAATGTATATGCTAACAACACACCAAAGAGATATATGAAGACACATTATTAAGAATGCAAGCAATAATATATAGACTTTAACTCCTGTTATCATAAACTCAATGTATGGTAAGAAAGTTCCAATTGCCATCACCAAAATCATCATAAATATTTTATCGGGTTCTTCCTGAAAAAAAAAAAAGTTATAAGAAATGTTTATGAATATTGAAGGAGGATGGGGTAGAACTTGAGTATTGGATGGAAATGTGAGGTAAAATTCAGAGCTTGAAGTCGACTCGGGTTTTTGAAATTGAAAAGTCGACTTGATGCTTCGGAATTTGGTTGAAAGTCGATTTGAGGCTGTTGACTCCACACAAAAATTCGAGTCGATTTCGAACTCTGGTAATCCCGAATGGATCAGGTAGCTAAGATTAGTCGACATTTGGATTAGTGGAACTTGTCATGGAATGTGAATCCATCGACTAATCGTAGCCTGTTCAACTGAAAAGAACGACTAAACCATTTCCTAAAATTAAGCTCGACCTCAAGTTCAGGATTAAAATTACTAAAAACTACCTGCTTGACTCCAATCACCAACGTAACAGCTCCGATAGCTCCGAAAATTGAAAAAATTATAAGTTATAGTCGGACGGTAATAAGAGCTGGAAATTCACAATCAGTTAATTTAGGTTAATCTATTGTTGAGTTCCAAGTCGACTCGATCTCCATACAAAATTCGAGTTGACTTTGGGCTCTGCTATTAACCAGCCCGAATAGCACAAGAAGTTTTCAATCGATCCAAAATCTGGAAGAATTTGGGCTGAAATTAGAGACATTCTGGTTTATGACCAGAATATTGATCGATCAACTGATTTGTGCAATTCGGGAATATCTTTTGAAAAATTTAACAGTGACAATGAGCACATCATAATGTCAATCATTGTCATGCTGCGATCTATGAATCTACCAACCTCGCTTATCATCCCATTCCAAACACTCATCAGCCAAATAATGAATATTCTAACAAACTTATCACGCCGTGACGATGCTGCTGCGTAAACTATCCTGTATTCTCAATTAAATTCTTGTGCTGAACAACAGCAAAAAGTTTATTTAAAAATGTAGTGAAAGGGTGCACTTGACTGAGTTTCTATGGTTACATGGATCCACTTTTGGACGAGAATAAAGATGTTTTGAGATTTATTCAAAATGAAGCTCAAATGCAGTGAAATTGTTTCCAGCATATTGTACAATCTGTGTGCAGTAAATTATGGTGATAGGCAGTATCTATTTTGATATTAGAGTTAAAGCTAAGGTATTTATATTAGAATTGCTTGATGATGAGAATTGTGAGTTAGTTACTAACTTGGGGTGCATGTAGGGCCTGCACGTTGAGCTTTGAAG